>NC_134265.1:148493059-148673059 GCF_031893055.1 Leptodactylus fuscus
CCTGTGGAATTATTTGTTCTATGGGCCCACTTTTGTTAACTATGGGTGTGATGTAGTGTATGGGGAGATTTAAACATACACCACAGTGAATTCCACCACACCCTTTGATACTTAGATGTTGATGTAGGTGGCCCGCACTGCATGAGGATACAGATTCCTTTTATATTTCTTTCTTGTTTCCACAATCAAATTTACTGGAGGGGTCACATAGTATTGTCAGTGTGGCTGATGATTTTTTAAAGACACAAGTTTTTAAAGATCCCAATAAAAGTTACTTTTTTTTTTTTTTTTTGGGGGGGGGGCTATTAATTGAATAGCTAAAGCATAGACTATTATATGGAATATTTCCCCACTTCTGAGGTTAATAATTTCCAAAGCATCAGAAAGTCAAATTTTAATATAAGCACTGATGCACAAATACTAAAACTTAACATTTATTAATTCACCCCTAAAAAGGCTAGTTTAAAGCATACATAAAATTGGCCAATGACAATCCAGCCACTGAACTATGCAAAAATAATCCCATAGGTTCAGATGGGGAAAAATGATAACATGACCATATTATATCCATGTGTCTATAGGTAAAAAATGGCTTGATCTTACCACCATAGTGGATCACTTACTCGGTTGTTGTTCAAATGGATGCTGACTGGTGACAGTCCCTAGATGTCCCTGGGTCACTGTCCCTTTCACCCCGTATATAGCTCCCGCCCTAACAAGGGCAGTCCCAAACTGAACCTGTAATTTACCCTTATCAGTCCCTACGTGGCATTTCAGGGTGTAATCACACCCCTCTTCAGGGGACCTAGCTACTCCTAAAACTGAAAGGAAAAATGTCAATTCAAATCACCCCTCTCCAGCGTGTTTATGCTCTCGGGGAGGGGGCTTCCACATTCAGCATAGTGGTGCATGTGAACAGGGATCACAATCCGGAGACTACTCTCAACCTGTCTCTCGCAAATATTTTGTGGCAGTGGCATTGAGGATTAGCAAACACACGTTTAAATAGCCATTACATTCCCTCCCATTTAATTCAGGAGGGTTAGCTCCACACCTGTGTTTGGGGTTCCAGCAGGCATGTTCAACGCGTGGCGCCATGTTCGGCGCTCTCCAATGACATCATGTTTAGTGCAGGCTGCGTTGCCGGCATACTCCAGTCCCGCGAGATCTGCACTAAATTCACGCACGCACACTGGCTCTATAGTCCGACCCTTCATCGAAAGGCCGTCTCATCCCGTGCGCATGCGTCTGAGGTGGATCCGTCATCTGGCAGTTGCCATATCGCCATCCTTCCCCACGCCTCAGGAGGAGGGATTAGATAACCACGGCTCCCTCCTACGGTCTATCCGTGAAATACACGACCGCTTACACTGCAGACGTTCATAAACATGAACATAGGACCACATGTTAAGGCTAAAAAATATATTAGTCCCGACCGTCCCAGCCTCATGCTATTTAACTAGACCACTATCACAGTGTAAATACTTCTGACAAACAGTCCCATTTTTACAAAAGAAGCTATAATAAAGTGTGACTTTTTAAGATGACTCAAATATCTTATTTTTATTTTTAGTGATTGAGCATCCTAGGTGGGGGGGGGGAGGGGGGAACTAACATAAGGGGACGTTTATAAGAAACAGCAAAAATTAATCTGCTTATTCAGTCCTCCCAGGGAAACTGTCCCCAGTTTAAAGATCCATTCGGATTCACGCTGTAGTGTCAGCTTCTCCCAATCTCCTCCTCTAGGAGGTGGTTTTACAATATCAATCCCCATAAAATGAAGACATTTTATGTCACCCCCATGACAGGCATTTATGTGTCTTGCAATGGGGGTGTCACGTAAATTCCTAACATCTCCCAAGTGCTCTCCCACCCTCCTTCGCAGATCTCTATTGGTTTTTCCAATATATTCCAACTTGCATTCGCATTTCATTTTATAAATGACCCCTTTTGACCTGCACAAAATGAAATGTTTGATGAGAAAAGATGTACCCCATCTTTCTGATTTAAATGTCTTCCTGTTGATATAAAGGAACATCCTACACATCCACTACATTTGTAACAACCAATAGGTGGTTTGAGCCAGGTCGTGTTTTTTGGGGGAATAAAATGGCTCCTCACCAATCTCTCCCTTATTGATTTCCCTTTTCTAAAGGTCACCGAGGGTCTTTCTCTCTTAGATCGGGATTCATTTGGAGGATATTCCAGTATTTTGATAGAATCTTTTTGGCCTCCATAGCCCCATTGTCAAATGTAGATATCAGTCGAATTTGTCTATTGGTGTTGTCCTTCACCTTGTTCTGATTTTTTAATAATTTTGTTCTATTTTCGGCACGAGAATCCTGATAGGCTTGTCTTAAAATCCGGTCTGGATAGCCTCGGTTCAGGAATCTCCTGCTCAAATCCCCCGCTTGGTCCACAAAGTCCTGTCCCCCCCGAACAATTTCTCCTCACATGTAGATATTGACCTCTGGGAATCCCTTTCTTTAGTGGGAAAGAATAACTGCTCTCCCAGTGAAGTAATGTGTTGGTGGCCATTGGTTTTCGATATATCTTAATTTCCAGCCTTCCACCCCTCTCCTTTGTTATCAAAATGTCAAGGAAGGGTAACGTGTCTCCCCCAATTTCATACGTAAAGGAGAGACCGAAGTTATTGAGATTTAGTTCTCCCACAAATTTCTCAAAAGACGTCCTGTCACCCTTCCATAATACCAGCACATCGTCAATGTACCGTGTCCACAGTTCGATGTTCTTAAGATGGCCCTCATTCTCCTCCCTGAAAACGATAGTCTCTTCCCACCAGCCCAGGAGCAAATTGGCATAAGTTGGTGCACATGGATTGCCCATTGCTGTGCCACTGAGCTGGTGGAAGTGCCTCCCATTGAAGAGGAAGAAATTTTGCGTAGAATATCAAGAGGTCGAGAACCTACTTACTGTGGGCACAGTAATGTGTTCCCCTGGCCTGGAGGAAATGCTCTACTGCCACTAGACCCCATTTGTGAGGGAGGGAATGTAATGGCTATTTAAAGGGGTTGTCCCATCACAAGGATCCTATCTATACTGCTTGTTAATGTGGATGTAAGACTTTTCCTAAATACACTGCTTCAGCAAAACTGCTTTGTTTGTCCACTATCTTACTTTATTCAATTCATTGTTGACACAGCCCTTGACTTATCGGCTCAAAAGTCAAGTGATGTATCTGCCTGCTCTCAGGGGGGAGGGAGAAGGGGCTAAGTGCAGGGGAGCGAGCATGTGTTTCTAGCTATTCCTGTGTCTACACCACATGACCTAGCTTCCTGCTCTCAGATAGAGGAGAGGAGCTGCTTTTATTTCTGAACGTCTGCTGTTCTCCCAGTTATCAGGCTAGCTAATACAATTGTGTTCATTATGGCAGAGACAGGCAGTCTCTGTATGTAACACAGAATGGAGTTGCTGCTGCCTGTACTTTATAGTCCAATATGGGTGGGCGGAGCTACACGTGAATTTGGGGACGGAGCTAAACGGCAGGTTGCATGTGAAACCCCGCCCACCAAATGATGCAAGAAACCAGGAAGAAAGAAGATTTTACAGCAGTAAAGACTGGTGAGTATGCGATGTGGGAATACCCCTTTAAACGTGTCTTTGCTAATCCTCAGTGCCACTGCCACAAAATATTTGTGAGAGACAGGTTGAGAGTAGTCTCCAGATTGTGATCCCTGTTCACATGCACCACTGTGCTGAATATGGAAGCCCTCACCCTGAGAGCATAAACGGGCTGGAGAGGGTGATTTGAATTGACATTTTTTGCACTTGAGAAAGGTCCTAGTGTGGAGCAATACGTGGTGCACTGCTTTTTCCAATAAAAGGATATTTTCCATCCATACAAGTTGCTGACAGACCGGATTTTTTTTTTATTGCAAACCCTTTTGCCTGGAGAGGGGTTTCTGCCGTGCAATTTGTGGGATAATCCCCAGATTTGCTGGTGCTGCTGAAATTATTTTTCTTTGAAAGAGATTTGGCCATTGAGATTTTTTTTTCCCTGCTACAGCATTTGCCATGGGAAAATATATTTGTAGCTTGGATGTTTTTGGACATGGAGATGCATAATTTATTTATGTTTATATATCTTTAAGATTGGGGAAAGTAAGTGATTTACATTTTCATATTTTAATTTTTTTTTTTTTTCTAGCAAAACTATATTGTATAGAATGCAATACTGTATCACAGTCTATAGGGAGATCAAGATATATCTAATCAGGCAAGCCTCAATAGATATATATTTAAGACAAGCCTGGGAGCCACAAGTCTCCAGGTTGTCATGAGCATCAGGTGGCTCCCGTGATCTCACCACATAGGAGCCGTACCAGAATAACCACTGAAGAGAGCTGCAGGAGCTCCACCATAGATGGGCCATTTTTATTTTTGCTTTAAATTTTGAGACTAGTTGCAACAGGTTAATACCAGCCTTACCGCCAGGTTTAAAGAACTGACATCTGCCAAACTATTACAGAGGATGTTGAGAAGGGGTTAAAACTGGTGCCAGTCTTAATAAATTACTCTCGATGTTTACCTTATGGAAAGAAGATGAAACTCACAATGCTGATAGAGTTTCCTGTATAAACTGAAGATCAGACCATGTGCAAACTAGCAAAAAGGAGATCAGTGCTTCAGACAGGAGCACATAACATGACATTAAAGATGTCAGTGAGGCTAGGTTCACATCTGCACCAGGCTCTCTGTCGTTTTGGTCCATGGGGGGGACCTGAACCACGGAGAGCTGGATCACTAAAACAGTGTTTACACGTGGACACCACTGACTATAATAGGGTTCTCCATGTGTCCGCCACTTTTATACGGAAACCAGCGGAGAGAAAGTCCTCCAAGCAGCATAGCCTTAGTTATTCAGTAGTATTACACTGCACACATGCATATTTTCAAAGGGGCACAAAAAATGTAAGTAAACTTTCAAACAACTTTGACAGTTCAACATTTGTATCATTAAAATATTTTGTATTACAACCTATGAAAGAATTTCCTTTCCTTTCTGTGTAATCCTGAATTTCATTACGCTTTCCAGTGTTTCTGTACGGAAATCTATACACTGCTTTCACTAGGTGTAGAAGTGGCTGGGCTCTTGTACAATGAAGGGAAGCTAAGGCTGGTGGGTGGGGGTGGGGAAGTTATTCCAGACTGCTATATCACAGGCATTGTAAAACCTAGAACAGTGCCTCTGGTGGCATATGAAAGATGAGCTTCTCAACTGATGTGTGCTTTAAAATACCAAAGATATAACTTTTTGACATGTCCTCCCTCCAGCCTCAGCTTCTCAAGCAATCAAATTGGTTTTGCAATGCAGTTTTACATCCCGTAACTGAGACGTGAACCTACTGGCTACTATGGTTCAGGATTAATAGTGGATTATCAAACCCGCAAGTTATTCAATTGGGAGCCATGACAGACATTTCAGATGGAAAGCAAGGGCCTACATACTGTCATTCTGTACTGTCTACCCTAGGTTTACCTATTCAACCAGTCAATAGATAAGCTATAATCTGGGTGCAACCCTAGTAGTCAACACAAACAAGACATGCAAAGTCTTCTCGACAAGCAATGTAACAAAGTATGAGGAGGAACTGGAAATCCTTCTTAACAAAGCCAGAGGGCTTAATATGCGTTGAGCTCCAGCACCTGTAAGATGGAATTCTTATATCCATCCCCCATGTTAAAAACCACACTGTATATATTATTTTTCACACAGTGACAGAAAAGACAATGAGCACAATTTGGTTTCAGCAGATAAAGTAGCCACTTTTCCAATATACGCAAGCAAACAAAAAACAGCTATAATTTTAAGACATATAGAATATATTTACATTAAAATGTTTAGCAATGTACCACATTTTTCTTGGTTTTGTAAGGAATGCCCCCTCTGACAGTACAGCGCTATGGACGAGTACCTTCAGGAGGGGCATTCCTCACAGCCTAGCTAGACTGTCAGAAACGCCCTTCCAACAGCGAAGAGATATCGATAACGGCACTGATATCTCTTGTCCAGGGGCACATAACGGGATTTAGCGCACTGTCGGCATCCTAGCAGTATATAAAACCATATGTGCCCTCTTTGGCTGAGGCCCCACGTTGCGGAAACGTGGCTTTTTTAGTTGCAGATTTTGTTGCGGTTTTTTGTGCCAAAGCCAAGAATGGCTACAAAGAGAATGGGAAATATATAGGAAGCTCTTATACTTCTATTTTCTGCTTAATCCACTCCTGACTTTGGCTCCAAAAACCGCAACAAAATCTGCTACAAAAAAAGCTGCGGGGGGGCGGAGTCTGACCGCGCACGGTGTAGGATGCAAGCCTGCTGAGCTCCTCACACGCAGCCCTTTTTCGGACTCCCTGATAGCTGATACGGCTACTACCATGGGCAAAAATGGTAAAGAACGGGGCCCGGATCCCCCCGGGACCCCAAATCAGTCGAAACACTTGGGAGACTTGCACAAATCAGCGAGGAAGAAGGTCGGGTACTCACCTGCTAGGCCTTCCAAGATGGCGCCGGGCACACGCAGAGGATATGAGTCGGAAGAGGATTCGGAGGCAGAGAGTGTGGCGCTCACAGACCAGTCTCAGCAGCAAGAGACCGGACAAGCCACTGTGTCTATGGCGATGCTACAGAAAGCCTTGACTAAGGCTCTTCACCCGGTTATGTCGGAGCTGGCGGCAATCAGGTCAGATTTACAGCATATGGGGCAGCGGGTGTCTCAATTAGAAAACGGGGCCATGGCTCTTACTAACCATGCTACTTCTGTCGCTGCTAGGATGGCCGTGTATAAGGAATATATAGACAGATCATTGGTGCTTGTGGAAGACCAAGAAAACAGAGGGAGGAGGAAAAACTTGAGATTAAAGGGGATACCAGAACAAGATAATAATGAAAACCTAAATGACACGGCATTGGCTATTTTTGCTGAACTTTTAGGCCCTGACAGGGCTAAGGACATTAAGATTGAGAGGATTCATAGAGCACTCCGGCCTAAACCCCAACAGGGGGAGCCTCCACGTGATGTAATTTGCGGCCTACTGATGTATCCGGATGTGGCGGACATTTTAACTGCTGCAAGGAATAAGCCTGTTATAACTTATGCAGAGTCTGAAGTGTCTATTTTTCAGGACATTGCCCCTTCTATTCTGGCTAAACGTAGACTGCTTAAACCATTGCTGGACATCCTCAGAGCGAAAGATATAAAATACGCATGGCTGTACCCCTTCGGTCTGGCTGTTCATTACAAAGGGAGGAGGATTACGGTACACTCCCCATCAGACCTACCCTCTCTCTGGGCTCAACTCCGCATAGAGCCGTTGGACATTCCTTCCTGGCTACCAACACCCCCACTTCCAGATTGGCCGGACTTGCCAGATTGCGACCAGTGGTCTGAGGGGCGTTGCGCCAAGTCACCAAAAATTAAAAAGTTCCTGGCACGTTCGAGGCAAGGAGTCCCGTGAAAGGTTTCTTATTGTTTTTGCCCAAGATTGCACGGTTTATATGTGCCTCAGCGCTATACTAACTTGATTGTATTTCCTAGTTTATGGATGTACAATGCAGTGTATAGTTATTTACAGGTGTTATAGATTTATACACTTCTGTACTTTCTTTTTTTTTTTTTTTTTTTTTTCAGCAGTTGTATGTTTTACTTAGTAGCCGTATCTTTTATGCTACTTTCTCCAGCGGTTTGTATCCAGGGAGACTGATAGGGCTGGAATTCCGATCAGACCTATCTCCAAATTGT
Organism: Leptodactylus fuscus; assembly: GCF_031893055.1. NCBI lineage: Eukaryota > Metazoa > Chordata > Amphibia > Anura > Leptodactylidae > Leptodactylus > Leptodactylus fuscus. The sequence continues at coordinate 148,500,823 of NC_134265.1, forward strand.
TCCGTCCCTATCATCTTCTTGTTAGCAACATTATTCCTCTTATAATTGTGTTTATTTTACATTGGATAACACTCGGATGTAGGTGCACTTCGTTTGGGCATCTAGGTCCCTAGTGTTTTTCAGAGATTTTTTTTCCATTGACCCACCTTCCTTCCCCCCCCCCCCCCTCTCCATTCTTAACCGTATATTTCATTTCCTATACCCTATCCCCCCCCCTCCCTCTTTACGGTACTAGAGACGGTGTTACGTTTTATTGAGTAGTGAAGTCCTTGCTTTGGTCTGCATCTGTAGTTATGGCGTCGCTCTCAATCACTTCTCTAAATGTGAACGGTTTTAACTCTCCACAGAAGAGACATGGGATTCTGCGGTTAGTCCAAAAATTGAAGGCGGAAGTGATAATGCTACAGGAGACTCATTTTAAAGCCACTAATTTGCCCAATTTTCCAAAAAAATATTTCGACCAATGGTTCTTTAGTTCACACCCTACGTCTGCGTCCAAAGGGGTGGCGATTGCGTTCCACCGCTCTGTCCCCTTCGCTTGTAAACAGTCACAGATGGACGCAGAGGGTAGATACTTATTTGTTAAGGGGACCTTGGCTACCAGACCCCTCACCTTCGCTTGCCTGTATGCGCCTAACCAAGGCCAGGTGAGCTGGATCAAACAGACGCTTAGTGATCTCCAACAATTTGCAGAAGGAGAAATAGTGATGGGAGGAGACTTAAATGTCACCTTAAACCCACTATTAGACACTTCAACCGGGAAATCAGCAGTCTCACAAGTAGCTTTAGCTTCTCTTCTTAAAACCTTCCATGATTGTCATCTGATTGACACTTGGAGATCTTTGCACCCAAATGTCAAGGACTTCACGCATTTTTCTCCTAAATATAACTCGCATCAGCGTTTAGATTATGTGTTTTGCTCTAAATCGCTTCTTACCAATCTTACTGGTTCAGATATAGGCTATGCGACCCTTTCAGATCACGGTCCAGTCTCAATCTCCGTTGTGATACCTGAAATTACGCCAACTGAATGGAACTGGACGCTAAATGAGACGCTTTTGAGTGACGCAGTGTTTTTAGATGAGCTTAGACTTAGGCTTGGGGAGTTCTTCCGTATTAACCAATCTAATGAAGTATCCACGGGCTCTATCTGGGAGGCTCATAAGGCCTATGTCAGAGGTCTATTGATAGCGAGAGGCTCACTGCTTAAGAAGAAAAAGCAGCTTGAAATAGACTCCCTTTTAGCTCAGATCTCTAACTTAGAACGGGCTCATAAACGGACACAGTTAGCCTCTATACAAAAGGATCTAGTGGCGCTTAGGGAGAGATTGCAGCGCATTTTTCAGAAACAACAAGCTAAGAATCAACTTTATCACAAACTTCGTGTGTACTCACATGGAGATAAAGGGGGCAAAACTATGTCGACCCTAGTGAAGAAAGCGAAGGCAAAATCATTTATTTCTTCGATTAAAGATGCCTCAGGGATCACACATTGTAATACACCTGAAATTGCTAGAATCTTTAGAGATTATTACGAAAAACTTTATAATATTGAGAAGGCAGACGCACCCGAAGAGAGGGATAGACAGACACTCCTCTTTCTACAAAAATTGCAACTCCCGACTGTCCCCTCGGAGGATGTAGAGAAATTGCTTGCCCCTGTTACTGTCCCAGAATTGCAAAATGTTTTACAAAGTTTTCCATTAGGGAAAAGCCCGGGGCCGGACGGTCTGACGGCCATGTATTATAAGAAGTTGCAAGATGTTCTTCTTCCCCAGCTGGCTGCACTGTGCAATGCCCTGATCTCTGGCGAAAAACTTCCTAAACAGTCTCAAGAGGCCTTTATAACCTTGATAGCTAAGGAAGGCAAGGATTCAACGCAGTGCGGAAATTACCGCCCCATTTCCCTCCTGAATCAGGATATTAAGATTTGGGCTAAACTGCTCGCAAATAGATTGAAAGCCATTGTCCCCAAACTCATCCACGAAGAACAAGCAGGTTTTGTCAAAGGAAGGGAGGGCAAAGACAATGCACATAAGTTGTTGCATGCCATAGCGCTGGCTAAATCCTCAGGCAAGTCATTGGTCCTTCTCGGTGTTGACGCCGAGAAGGCCTTTGATAGAGTCAATTGGTCCTTCATGGCAGCCACCCTTAAATCTTTTGGCTTTCCGCCTGTCTTTGTCCAGATGGTCTTTTCGCTTTACACAGAACCACATGCCAGGCTACGGGTTAATGGGACTCTCTCTACTCCTTTCTATATACAAAACGGTACCCGCCAAGGGTGTCCGTTATCGCCCACGTTATTTATTCTTACCCTCGAAACGTTATTACAGGCTGTTAGACTACATCCCGAGATTGTAGGCTTTCGTGTGGGTTCCCGGGCATTGCACAGTGTAGCCTTTGCCGATGACGTTTTGTTTCTGGTCACGGATCCAGCCAAGGAGCTCCCCATACTTACTAAATTGATGGAACAGTATGGGAAGTTATCGAACTACAAACCGAATGTTTCTAAGTCTGAGGTGCTTGTGATCTCTCTTCCGAGCAAAACTAGAAGGGAATTAGAGGCTTCGTCCCCTTACGTCTGGAAAAGAGATCATATCACTTATCTAGGAGTGAAGTTAACCAGCAATCTTCTCAATTTATATAAGGAAAATTTTCTCCCTCTTTTACATGACTTAAAATCCTCTTTGCAAAAAATGGACATCCCTTACTTGTCATGGTTTGGCAGACGTAATTTGTTACAGATGTATATTTTGCCAAAGTTATTGTATAAACTCCAAATGTTGCCGATCGATCTCCCTAACACATACTTGGGCTCACTCAGGTCACTTTTTCTCCGGTTCCTCTGGAGAGGAAAGCCAGCGAGACTGGCTTATGACAAATTGATTTGTAGGAAAAGTGCAGGTGGTATCCAATTTCCTGATGTAACACTGTACTATGAGGCGAACTTATTGTCGAGATGGCTCTCTTTAGCTTCCCCAAGACAAAATTCTATAGTTAGAGAGATGGCAGACTTACAGCATGGACAAAGTCTCATTTCTCACCTCTGGACCCCAGAGACTCGACATCTTAGAAACCCGACTTGGGATTGTATTTTGAAAGGCCCTTGTAGGATTTGGTTGAAGTGGAGAGATAAATTAGCCCCTCCTCCCTCTAGATTATGTCCCGCTCAGCTTGCACCAAAACTATTAAAGAACCCCATAGATGGTTACGGTGGCTTCTGGTCGCAACTGAGGCATTTAACTTTGTCAGAACTGTACACTATGGATTTTGAACCCCTCCCATTAGAGCAACTTCAGGAAAGAATGACTCTCTCTAACATAACCCCTCTTCATTACGATCATTTTCGCTGGTGCCTGAAATCGATCCCCATACGAAGAGCCTTCTTTAGACCTCTTACTAAATTGGAACAAATACTTTCGCTACCCTCCAATAAAAGATGGAATCTGGCTCAGTGCAAACAAATTTTACTTGATGTTGCTCAGGTAGAGACCCCGAAGTTTGTTAGAGATTGGGAAAAAGATCTTGAGATTCAATTCACGGAGGAGGAGGTGTCTCATATTTTGAAGCACTCCCATGGGTTTTCCAAGTGCGTCAAGCTACAGGAACTACACTTCAAAGTTCTCTCTAGGTGGTACAGAACCCCAATATGGCTACATGATCGTGGGCTCTCTGACACGGATTTATGCTGGAGATGTAAAACTGAAAAAGGCTCCATGTTACACATCTGGTGGAGCTGTCCAATCATTAGGGATTATTGGGATCAGATCCAATCGGCTATTCAGAGGGTTACAGGCTCTCCTATTGATCTAACTCCAGCAATTGTTTTATTATCCACCCCCTCAAACGATTTCAGGCACCACCGGAGGAATCTCCAGACACATCTGATCGAACTGGCCAAGTCTTTGATACCCTATTATTGGTTAAATCCATCTGCCCCTCCGATCTCACACTGGAATGAGAAGGTCTCACAAGTTGCTCGTTTCGAGGAACTTTTAAGTTGGTCCACAGGTACACATGAGAATTTCCTGAAAACCTGGAAACCGTGGTTCTTGGACCAAAATACGTCTATACACACAGATTGATATTTGTAACTTCCTAGTACTCGTTCTGTAGAGCCAGCCTATGAATATCTACACCTATGATTGTATTCTTCTACTGTCTGACTGGATGGGAATACCGTCTCCCTGCCTCTTCCCTTTCTTTCCGTCTTCCCTGATTTCCTCATCCTACCCACTCCAACGTACCTGTTCCCCCCCTCTCCCCCCCTCCCTATTTACCTTTTTTTTTTTTGGTGGTTTAATCCCACTTACTCTTAAAATGTAATAATTTTATATGTCATTGGACAGTTTATTTCCTTTACTGCCATATTCGGCATAATGTGACACTGGGGCTGCCTGGACGATGGGCCCCTATTTACCTGTTGTCTTTGTCATCAAGATGTTATTTGTAGTTGCTCTTTTCAATTTTTCAATTGTTTGGATGTATGATTATAACGGATGCTCTTTTCACCTTTGTACTTTTAATGTTTCAAACTTTTCAATAAAATGAGAATTTAAAACTAAAACTAAACAAAAAAAGCTGCGTTTCCGCACTGTGGGGCTTTAGCCTTAAAGGGACTCTCTCAGCAAAATCATGCTGATAGAGCCCCACATATGCGTGAATAGCCTTTAAAAAGGCTATTCAGGCACCGTAAATGTTATATTAAAGTACCCCCCGTTTTAAAATAAAACCCTAAAAAAGAATGTGATCTACTTACGCATTGTGCACGCTGGGCGGGCATTCAGGGTGCGCAGTCTTCTTCATCCACGCCTCCTCCTCTTCCTCCGATGTCCTCCGGTCCCGTCCTCCTCCGGCGCTCACGAACTGACACTGATAAAAAAAAAAAAAAAAAAAAAAAAAAAAAATGGCCTGGGTGCCTGCGCAGTAGCCGTAGTAGAAGCCGCATGCTACTGCGCATGCGCCCAGGCCATTTTTTTTATATCAGTGTCCGCTCGCGAGCGCCGGAGGAGGACGGGACCGGAGGACATCGGAGGAAGAAGAGGCGTGGATGAAGAAGAAGACACACCCTGAATGCCCGCCCACAGCGCACGATGCGTAAGTAGATAACATTCTTTTTTAGGGTTTTATCTTAAAAAAGGGGGGTAGTTTAATATAACATTTACGGTGCCTGAATAGCCTTTTTAAAGGCTATTCACGCATATGTGGGGCTCTATCAGCATGATTTTGCTGATAGAGCCCCTTTACAAAGAAAAATCACAACACAGTTTGTTACACCATTTCTTCTGAACACAGCAATACCCCATATGTGGTTGTAAACTGCTGTATAGGTATATGGCAGGGCTCAGAATGGCAAGAGCGCTGTTTGGTTTTTGAAGGGCATATTTTGCTGGAATAGAAGTGACCCAATTTTACGGTCTCTGCATCCACAAACCAACAATCTAAATCTGCACTCCAAAAGCCACATAGTGCTCCTTCATATCTGCACCCGGCTTTCTATACAAACTGTTTATGCCCACATATGTGATACTGTTGTACCCAAGATAACATACTTAATCTCATATGTGGGTATACACTGCTGTTTGGTCACACAGCTGGGCAGAAGGGAAGGAGTGCCATTTGGTTTTTGGAACATAGTTTGGTTTTTTGGACATCATTCCACTTTTTCAGAGCCCTTGAATTGCCAGTAAAGTAGAATCTGCAGACACATGACCCCATTTTGGAAACTACAGCCCTCAAGGGATTTATCAAGAGGGATAGCACACATTTTTAAAGGGGTTGTTCAAGAAAAAATGGATAACACTTTTAACGTTGTTCAAATCAGCTGGGGCGTTGAAAACATTTTTTAAAAATGCATACTCACCTGTCTCTGTTGTTCCGGTGTCCTCCCGCACCTCCCGTTTTTTCTACTCCAGCGGGCCTCTTCTGGAGTTGTGCTGAAGCCGCTGATTGGCCTCAGCGGTCATGTGACCTCTGAGGCCAATCAGCAGCCTCAGGAGGAGGACCCGTGATGTCACAGGAAGTGTCATTCAGGCCCTTCGCTGATTGACCTCAGCAGAGACACACTCCAAACACTGTGAAGCGGTTATCCCAGGCACAAAAGATTTTGGAATGTTTGCCTCTGACACAAGCTGGACACAACATATTACAACCGGGTAACTGCTTTTAAAGCGAATACTGCTTCCCTTTTTCAGATCCCCAGACGGATCCAAAGAACAGAAACACGAACGCTTGCATGAACATTAACTAGAAGTTTGGTATTTGGATGCCATGTCATGTTTGCAGAGTCCCTGAAGTGCCAATAAAGTGGAATCCCCTAGGGAGTGGCCCTTATATGGAAAATTGCACACCTCAAGGAATTTAAGAAGCAGTGTAGTGAGCATTGGAATTTCCATATGTGAAAACGGGAATGGTGAAAAGTTACTTCTGGTCTCATCGTAAGCTCTAAATCTGAGGTGTACCTTAACATATGCTTGTATGTCTTATACCTTCCCTTTCTGCCACAGTTTGGCCCTAAAGATGTGATGATTTTTGGGGTATTGATCATCATTTTTTATTTTTATGGTAATGTAGCCATATAAGGGCTTGTTTTTTGCAGGATGAAATACATTTTGTAATGACTTTATTTTGAGGTGCCTATAACTTATTGACTAAATATTTATTACTAGCTGGTACCCGCGACTTCGTCTGCGGTGATTGTAGAAGTGGGTATATACAGGCGTGGGTAAGGTTTTCGTACTGTGTATAAGGGATGGGATATGAAATGTAAGTTTGTATCTTGTTTTTGCTATAATTCAGAGAATACATGAGACTTTTGTGTTAAAGTTACTTTGTATTTGAGCTGCTATACGGTGTTGTGAGAAACTTTACATAGTGACTTTGGGACAGAAGTATTTGAAGTTAACCCTTTCCCGCCGATGGCAGTTTTTGATTTTCGTTTTTGACTCCCCTCCTTCTAAACCCCATAACTTTTTTATTTCTCCGCTCCCAGAGCCATATGAGGTCTTAATTTTTCCTGGGACAAATTTTTCTTCATGATGCCACCATTATTTATTCTATATAATGTACTGGGAAGCAGGGAAAAAATTCAGAATGGGGTGGATTTGAAGAAAAAAATGCATTTCTGCGACTTTCTTACGGGCTTTGGTTTTACGGCGTTCACTGTGCAACCAAAATGACATGTCCCCTGTATTCTGTGCTTCGTTACGATTCCGGGGATACCAAATTTATATGGTTTTATTTACATTTTGACCCCTTAAAAAAATCCAAAACTGTGTTAAAAAATTATTTTTTGAAAAGTCGCCATATTCCGACAGCCGTACCTTTTTATACGTGCGTGCACGGGGATGTATAGGGCGTCTTTTTTTGCGGGAACAGGTGTACTTTGTAGTTCTACCATTTTCGGGAAATGTTATTGCTTTGATCACTTTTTATTCAAATTTTTAGCAGAATCAAAACAGTGAAAAAATGGCGGTTTGGCACTTTTGACCATTTTTCCCGCTACGGCGTTTACCGAACAGGAAAAATATTTGTATAACTTTGTAGAGCGGGCGATTTAGGACGCGCGGATACCTAACATGTATGTGTTTCACAGTTTTTAACTACTTTTATATGTGTTCTAGGGAAAGGGGGGTGAATTTTTAATCCTTTTTATTTTTTTTATATTTTTTTTTTTAAACTTTTTTTTTTGCATTTATCAGACCGCCTAGGGGTATTGACATGGGTGGGCGGCGTCGCGGATTGTCAGAGTGGTGGGGGTCGGCAAACATGGCTGCTCCGGAGCGTTAAAGAGCGCCTCCTGGAGTATCATTAAGGTGAGGGGCAAAGTGGTAAAGTATATGTATATGTGATTGTGTGGGGTTAGGGGCGAGGCTGTAGAGGGCAATATGAATTTTGTGGCTTGCTATGGTCCAAAGTGTGTGAGATTGCAGAGATGGTGGTGTGAGTTTGGGTTTTGTGGGGGTCCTGGCACAAACGTATGTGCGCTATTGTGACGAAAAGTAGCCTATTGTTTAATCGAGTGTAATGACTATGTTTGTGGAAAATTTCAGCCAAATCGGTGGAGCGGTTTTTCTGTGATTGAGGAACAAACATCCGAACATGCAAACATCCAAACACACAAACCCACAAACTTTCACATTTATAATATTAATAGGATAAGCTCTTTCTTAGTGGATTAAAATAACATCAATTCTTGCATTACCTTTTATGTTTGAAATGTTTTGCTGTGCAGAGTAAAGAATAAATAACATGTTACATTTATTCTAGGGGTCAGTGATACCTAATGCATATTGGGAGGGGGGTGTTGCAGAACAAAAACCCATTTGGAGAAAGAAATCAATTGTTTTCTCATCACCATCTTCTGTGAGGTGTAACATTTTTATTTTCCCATTGACAGAGTTGGTTGAGGGCTTAATTTTTGCACGATGACCTGTACTTTGTATTGGTACTGTTTTGGGGTACATATGACTTTTTGATTCTATATAGAGCTTGTGAAACTGCAAACTCTGATTCATTAATGATGATCTGCTGCTTATGAATAATGCAGACAATCAGATAAAGAATGGGATAATTGTTTCTGACAAACAACCATTCCCGATCATCTCTTAACTAGATTAACGCAACAGTCTGGTTCAATTATGCCAAGTCTTCTCCAGGCATTACTTCCTAGTATGTCTTGACACACAGGAAACGCCCAATCAGACAATCACTGGCCAGAGTGATGCCAGTTAGGGTAAATTCACATAGAATTTTCTGCAGGTGGAATCCACCTAAGAAAAATTCACCTTCCGACTATCCCATTCACTTCATTGGGAATCAGGAAGATTTGTTCCTCTAGCTGAAAAATGCTCCCTTCATTTCAATTAAGTTTTCAAGGCAGAATCTGTCTGAAGACAGGAGCAGATTTTTCCAGTTAGAGGGGAAAAAAAAGCCTCATGACCTATATTCAGGAAGATTCCACCTTTGAAATGAATGGCGGGCAAGAAAAGTGCTAGCTACGTTCACACGTGAATTACCTTTGGCGTAATTTGGTCTGGAAAAAAACTGCTTCCTAACTAGGAAGCAGTTTTCGGCCCTTGAGGCGTTTTTTGGAGCGGTTTTTGGTAAAAGCCGCTTCAGAAAACTCCAGGCAATTTCCCCCTCCCGGACAGTGAATGGACCGTAAAAAGACGCATTGCGGTTTTTACACCTCCCATTCACTTCCTGAGGCGGAATTTGAAAGAACATCATGTCGCTAGCAGTCTCCATAGACCTCCATTGTGAGGGGGTGGATTATGATGTGGATTCCGCGCCATAATCCGCACCCTCTGTGCCCGTGTGACTGAGCCCTTACATAGGTCAATCAACAGTAGAGTTAAAAAAAAAAAAAAAAAATTATGGGCTTATGGTCAGAATATGGTGACCTCAGGAAAATTCTTAATTTTCAAAAAGTGACATTTTATTTATAAAAGTGGTAAAACGTATTCAAAACCAATATAAGTATGGCATCAACGTAATCGGAATTACTCACTGGACAAAGCTCCAATGTCGTTTTTTAATGCAGAATGAATGTCATAAAAACAAAATGCAACAAAATTATGAAAGAATTGTCTGTTACTTCGCATGAACCCCAGAAAACGTAAACACAAGCTAAAAAGAACATTGTATGTACCCCAAAAAGGTGACAAATGAAAGTACAACTCCAGTACAACTCATCATTCAAAGAATAAGGCCTCACACAGCCTTGTCGACAGAATTTTGGAAGATTGTTAAGGAAAATGTGAATAAAGTCGCCAAGCATTAATGTACAAACTATGCTATGTCCGTAAGAGGTTAAGTCACACTACTGTTGTGAATATTCATTGCTCTCACCCATGATAGGATGAGAGCAACGGACTTTTACAGCAATATAGAGATGGACTCATACGGAACCACCTCCATCTGTGTCTGTTCTCATCGACTCTAATGTAAACAATTTGACAGAAGCTTTCTTCCATCATGTTTGTTTACTTTTGTGCCGTAAAAAATGTTCTGAATACAGGACTTTGTCTTCTATCAGAAAAGTAAAAAAAAAAAAACATGACTCATGAAAGCTTCTATGATTTTTTTTTGACATGACTGCATTCTACAGTTAAAAAAGACCTTTCATGTCTTCATCAATGTGTGTTTTTATACAGGTACAACGCTGGAAAACCGACAGTTCAGCTTTCCCAGTATGTTCCCCGATGCTGGAGATATCGGTGCCATTAATTTCAGCACTAACATCTCCCTGCTGTCAGAAGGGTGCATTACAGCCAGCATCAATGTGCTGATTTCAGCGGGCTGTTGGCTTTCTAACGGAATATAAATCTGCACATTGATGAGGACTAGAGATGAGCGAACACTGTTCGGATCAGCCGATCGGAACAGCACGCTCCCATAGAAATGAATGGAAGCACCTGTGACGCCGGCCGCCGGCAAAGTCAGCGTCACAGGTGCTTCCATTCATTTCTATGGGAGCGTGCTGTTCCAATCGGCTGATCCGAACAGTGTTCGCTCATCTCTAATGAGGACATGAAAGGTCCTCTTTAAAGAGGTTGTCCGGGCAAAAAAATCATTTTTAAAACAGGTCGGGAGAGGAGTTAACAGTCCAGTCCTTTTGCTTTGGTGTGTTCTAGAATTGAAACTCCTCGCCGACTGTGACGGCCAAGATCCCTTCCGCTGAAGCTGCTGAGGCCAATCAGCAGCCTCAGCGGTATCAGGAAGTAACTTCAAAACATTACAGGTGGCGATGCCACGTGTCCTACGCTAATGGTCTCAGTGGTCTCAGCTAATGCGGTGGGGACTTCCACCGGAAGACAAGAATGGACCATCAGGACCGGACTGAGCTTGGAGACAATGCAGCAACGGGGAAAATGGAGTACGATTTTTTATTTTTTTTTTTACATTTTTCACCTCTCCCAGCCTGTTTAAAATATAAAATTATTGCCAGGACAACCCCTTTAATGTCCGTTTCTCTCATTCTGCGACAGATCAGACATTAATAATGTGAACCTACTCTCAAAGGAGTTTTCCGAAGAATATATCCATATAAAGGCTAAGTGGGCTTAGGCAAAATAGCAAAACGGGAAAAACTGTGGTGGCAATGCAGCACGATTTTTCCCACAGTGCTTTTCACACACAGTCCGCAGGAGATTGCTCTAACTTTCTGCTTCCATTACACCTAAAGGGATATGGTGACTTTTCCGTAGGTATAAAGGAGATGCTGCGATTTCCAAAACAACAACAGTTTACCTGTCTGGTGCATGTATTTTCCCACAGCGAATCCCATCCACTATGCAGCGACTGTAAAACGCTGCATTTCTGCCATGTGGGACCGCGGACTTAAAGAGGACCTTTCATCACTTTTGGGCACATGCAGTGTTATATACTGCTGGAAAGCTGACAGTGCGCTGAGTTCAGCGCACTGTCGGCTTTCCCGATCCGTGCCCGGTGTAAAGCGCTATCGGTCCCGGGACCGTAGGGCTTTACAGTCAGAAGGGCGTTTCTGACCATTAGCCAGAGACGTCCTTCTGCCTCGCGGCGCCTATCGCACTGTGCTGTGGAGCGGGGAGGAACGCCCCCTCCCGCTCCTGATAATACTCGTCTATGGACGAGCTGTGCGAGCAGAGGGAGGGGGCGTTCCTCCCCGCTCCACAGCACAGCGCGATAAGCGCCGCGAGGCAGAAGGACGTCTCTGGCTAATGGTCAGAAACGCCCTTCTGACTGTAAAGCCCTACGGTCCCGGGACCGATAGCGCTTTACACCGGGCACGGATCGGGAAAGCCGACAGTGCGCTGAACTCAGCGCACTGTCAGCTTTCCAGCAGTATATAACACTGCATGTGCCCAAAAGTGATGAAAGGTCCTCTTTAAGGTCTGTTTTATTCTAGAAACAACACCCACAACTGTCCATGCGTTTTGTCTGAAATTGCAGCTCCACTAAAGTGAACAAAGTAGAGCTACAATACCACGCACAGCTCATGGACATGTGCACCACTTTTTATGGTTGAAAGGAACCACATTTTTCTAACTTTGGGTAACCCCATTAATTGTTATAGATCAGCAAGTGGCTTAGGCCACTTCACATCTGCGTTTGCGCCATTCCGTGCCCTTATCCGCACGAAATATGCATAGAGAAAAATCCTGCAAGCAGCACTTTTCTCTCTGCATATTTCGTGTGGAAACTACACAGAGTCCATTATATTCTATGATGGGTATAATGACTCCCCGCATGGAAACCCCAGCACAGATGTAAATTGGACCATAGTTGTTTTAGAGCTACATACATCTGTGCAAATAAATACAAATAATAAATAATCAAATCAGTTAGTAAAACTTTTGACGTCATAGTATCACATTAAAGGTTTTGGAAATATAAAAAAAAAAATAAAAAAAACTTGATAGTCTTCAGTAGTTGATACCTTAAAAGTTTTGATCAGTGAGGATCAAGGTTATGACCCCCATAGATTGGCTTTTCTCACTTTACAATCACTTCTGCTCCTTTGTGTCAGCAACCGATGGGGGTCTCTGCACCTTGGTACCCACCGATCAAAACTTGTGATGTGTCACCCTCAGGTGTCAAAGTTTTTGTGACATAAGAGTGACACTTCAAGATTCGGATCACATTGTCATGACTTCTGTTTACAATGGAGAATACACCGCCGTGCTGGATTCATCATACACTCTGTACATGTCTCCCTATGGTGTATACAGAGCATTCTGCGCACCCCTTCTTTACGTTGCACTCTATGCAGGAAGCAGTATTATATAACTTTATTTTATGCGAATTTCTCACAGCTGATAAGAGACAGCAGACCACACCATGGCGGAGTTTTCTAAAGGGCAGTTAGTTTCATGCTTGTAAATGTCACACACATATGGTGTAGATGGCATAATGTTTGCCCCCCCCTCCCATGTGTCCTGCACTGTGAGTGGTGTGTGACATAGCTGAGCACTCCTAGGGAGCACAACACTGCTGCTACATGTTCAGGATGGATTTGTGCATTACTACATGTAACATATGACCTATGTGGCTGGCACACCTCCCGTCAGTACTAGACACAGGGGCGGGCTGCTAGTCAGTGATAGGGGGCACAGCTGCTCTAATGCAGGCGCCACATGTCACACGGCACACTGATGTTATTTACATGCACACATAACACGGGTGTGTCACTCACCGCCCCATATCCCCAACTTGAGCTGCGAGCTGTCCAGATTCACCACATAGTCCCCCAGGAAACGGTTCAGCACATCCACCACCACCGACTCAAACACCATAGCGCCTCCGTGCAGCCGGGTGTCACCCCCGCTGTCCCCACAGCACACTCAACTGCTCCCACAGCTGGGCCCGCCCCTAGCTCCTCATGCGCAGTACACCCGGGCCTCCCTCACCATGGCTCCCTCCCACCCCATGTGCTGGAAAGTCACACAAGTTGTCACATGGAGGACGAGGGAGGGGCAGCCTTGTCATTAGAACTACGGGCGGCTGTGGCGGGGCTGCAGATAAGGCTCGCTGACAGGAAGAAGTAGTTGCGGTATGTCTCAGTATGGGGTGTGTTCGCTCAGCGCTGGAGCAGACCTAGTAGAGTCCTGGATGTTATCGGCCTTGTTGCACTATGCGGCCACGTTCCTACACTCACTACAGGCAGGATGACTTTGTAGAGGGGCAGTAATCTGACTCTGACCTTGGACAAGTTCACGAAACGAACTTTACCCCGGCTAAGGGAAATAAGTATTTTAGTGACAAGGTACCCAGCTTGGTGGTTACAGTCTGTAGTAATGGGCACACAGTGTGGTGGTTACAAATCTATAATGGGCACACATTATAGCACTTAGGGCTAGTTCACACACAGTTTTTTGCAGGTGGATTTTGACACGGAATCCTCCTGCAAAAATGACTCCCATTCATTTGAATGGGAGCCGCTCGCTTTTTTTTCCTGCTAGTGGGAAAAAGAAGCGACATGCCTTTTCTCCCCATGGATTCCGCGCCTGAGACAGCGACGGCGTCCATGGCACGAGACTCAATCCCGATTAGGCCCATTCATTTGGGCTTAATCAGGAGCGGGATGCCGATGCACTGCATCAGCGCCCCATCGCGGCTAGCCACGCAGAGAGTTCACGTTGTGGAAAAGGTTTCCTCCGTGTGAACATAGCCTTACAAATCTGTATTGGGCGCACAATGTAGTGCTGCTGCAGCTCAGCAGTTATCAGACTTCCTGTAACTGTTAAGATGCCCCCCCAAAGGTCTGTTACGACATTAAGGGGGGGGGGGGGGAGGAGAATGAATTAAATGAATAGAAACCAAGGAAGAAGTTCCGCAAAAGACGACAGAAATAGGACCTGTTCTATATTTTGTGGCCCAGACTGGCAGCCCGCACACGTGACCGTGTAATTCACGGTTACGTATACAGGCCCATAGAAAAGAATGGGCCACGGTCGTCTGCAAGAGGCCTTAAGGTGGTTCCCTATCTGTCTGCTCCAGGCCCTGATCGCCCACCTTCAGTAGAGAGAATGGGGTTTGGAGAAAGTATCCCAGCTGCACTAGAATCAGTGCAGTGGTTCCTATTGAAGGATGCAGAGAGTTGGAATTTGGTAGACGTGGTGAAACCGGGGTAGCAGCTGCCACAGGACCTGGGACACTAAGGGGCCCGGTGACAGACGCTACCGCTACAGATTTTTTTTTTAATAGGCCGTTACCTGCTGGAGTAACTCTATTACTGCCCTATTTACTGCAGCACCAGGTGCTGCTTGAAGATGGAGAAGAGAGGAGCTGCCTCCTCCACAGTACATCTTTTAACAGTAGTGAAGACTGCAATTGCAATTACCCAAGCAGGGGCCACCTGCTGTCTGGGCCCCTGCCTTCCGGTACTTGCATGATGACAGTGGGCAGGAGAAACTTCTATCTCCTGCCCGCTGTCACAAGCCCTGTGCCGGCATCTATACTAGTAGTAGGGTAAAGGACCTGTTACATGATGTCATCAAAGGTCCTTTAACCTACTAAGATAGAATCAGTGTCTTTTGGGTGTAGCTATCCAGATTGTACAGGTCAGTGTACAATAAAGGGGAATGGGTTACAGACTATCTGTAAGGAAGAGGAGTACATGGGGGGGGGGGGGGGCAGACTGAGCAAGAGTGGTACATGGGGGTGCAGACTGTGAATAAGAGGAGGGAATGGGGGGTGCAGACTGTGAACAAGAGGAGGGAATGGGTGGTGCAGGCTGTGTGTGAGCAAGAGGAGTACATTGGTGTGCAGGCTGTGTGTGAGCAAAGAGTGAGGTGGAATGGGGGGTTCCCCCCTCTACATCACCCTCTTGCTCGCACAGCTTGCACCCCCATTCCCCCCTTTTGCTTGTACCTCCATTTCCCCTCTTGCTTATACACACCCTGCCCCCCACGTCACCCTCTTGTTCACATACAGCCTGCACGCCCATGTACCCCTCTTGGGGGGGGTGGCATGTCAAATATTCACCACAGGGCCCCGCCATTCCTAGTTACACCACTGGGTGAAACCAAGAGTGGACACTACACAGAAATCAGGTATAATTTAATATTTGCACCAGTTCTGTTCACTGACCAAGATACTGATGTGTGAATAAGGCCTCATAGTTCATGGAGGTGATGAAAGGTCCATTGTAAGCGTGCCTGGGATCAACACGTGTCTATCCTAAGATAAAATGGGAATAATATAAGAGCAAACTAAATAGACTATGTGGTCTTTTTCTGTCAAGCTTCTATGTTTCTAGAATATTGAATAAGGGACTTGCCATATTTGCAATTAGGCAGATTTTTATTTTCATCTTTTGGGGCAAATGGCATACGCCTCATGGAGTTCTTTGCCTTCCTCATGGACATTTTGCGTTCACAGTCACAGCAAAGTGTCTAGTGTGGCGCAGATCAGTAAGGGGTTAAAGGTTACTCTTTCCGTCTTTGTGATCCCTACACCTCCTCCTATTTTGATTGATGTTATCACAGTGATACTAAATGGATATAGTTTTACAAGAATCTGAAACATTTTCTGACAGGTGTAATTCTTTTTATATTTATGTATTTCATAACTGTGCGAAGTGTGTTTTTTTGTTTGTTTTTTTTGTATGTTTTTGTATGTTTACTTTTGCAGAGCAACTTGCAGATCTTATAGCATTTTGGGGAATAGACAGTATAGCACTGGCTTATTCACATAGAGAGCTGATTTAAATAATAAACAAACAGCTACCCTTTAAACATCAGAAATTTCATAACAATTCAAGCACTGATGCACAAACTATAAAACATAACCTTTAATGTTTACCCCTAAAAGATTGCAAAGGAGATTCCCCCATTGCATATTAAAATCAGTCGGCTGATACTCCACCACCACACAGCCCTTTCAATTGGACAAGCAATATAAGTAGATAACCATACAATCCCACCAGTACAGACTTGGAAAAAAGAAATGCAACAATTTACATGACCATATGCAGTTTGAGAAAATATATATAGTTTGATAAAATGGTTCAATCTCACCGCTCCAGTGGTCACGCAGCCGCAATCAAGATGACACACGGGCTAACAGACCCTAGATGTCCCTAGGGATCTGTCCCTCAAACCCTGTGACTCCCGCCCTAACAAGGGCAGTCCCAATCTGAACCTGTTCACAAATCCTAACAGTCCCTACGCTGCGTTTCAGGGTGTGTCAACACCCCTCATCAGGGGACCTAACTAAACTAACATCAATAAGGGCTAGTTCACACGTGAACTGCCCGCGCGGGTTTTGACACAGAGAGAGACGCGTCGAGCCGCGTCTCTCTCTTGTCAAAACCCGCCCGCCGCGACCATCGCTGTCGCGGCTTAACCCTCTGCTGTCGGCTCAAATGAATGAGCCGACATAGGAGGGAGCTGCGGGGGGCGGAAGCCGCGCGACTGAGACAGCGCGGCTTCCGCCTGAAGAAAGGACATGTCCTTTCTTTTCTCCGCTAGCAGCAGCTCGCCGCTAGCGGAGAACAGAAGCCCGGCGGTCTCCATAGACCACCATTATAAGGGGAGGTTTTGGACGCGAAATCTGCTGTCAAAAACCTCCCCTTATACTCACGTGTGAACTAGCCCTAAAGATGTAAGTACCACAGTAGGGAAAGACCTATGGAACCAGCACAGTGGTGCCTGGAACTAGGGATCAACAGACAAGAGTCCTAGTCTTAACTGAAATTATGGCAGTGGCAGGTTTCGGGTTAGAAGTGTGTGGAGGGGGAAGGTCATAGAACGAGCACTGGCCCAGTTGACGAAGTCGCTGTTGCGTATGCTCAAGCAAGGACCTGATCTCTTGGTGGGTAGCATTCAGAAAGACCAGAGTAGATTTGTTTGTGCTGGTCGTGCAAGGTAGCTAGGTCTTGTATAAGAGAGCTGAGTTTCAATCCCGCATCCCTCTTGAGCCTAGCTCTGTGTTTGGAGCTCTATCGCAAGTCCTTCCTTCCAACCGCGATCAGGCTGTATAATCTACATCAGACCAAGCAAAGACACTCCGCACAGACAACTAAATGACTATGAATGTCCTCCTTCTTTCTTCTCTGTTCCTTAGCTGCTATGGACTCCTAGTATATCTTTCTCAGCATATGTGTGTCTACTTCTGTAATATATTACTGTGTATTATCCTGTATCTGTATTACTTTGCAGCTGTAACATACTGAAATTTCCCCACTGTGGGACTATTAAAGGATTATCTTATCCCTTGGAGGATGTATTTTAGGGCTTCCTACTGTATAGGGGGAGCAATGGTATCACTAGAATTATCCAGCACAAAATTAGAGATTGTGAGTTGGAGATCAGCCAGGCATTGAGCAAGAACGACTCATTCAACCTCCAGGAGGCAGAGTACGGTCCGGGAGGGAGAAGCTTGAGCAAGCATGAGACAGAAGAATGGTCAGAGAGAAAGACTATAACTATCATAGCCTCAGAGGGCAGAAGCGAAAGGGAGTTGAAAACACAGTCCAAACATAGTCTATGCTACTATAGAAATTGTGGGGATGGGAATAAAAGGTAAAGTCTTTGTCTGCGGGGTGGAGTATATGCCATGCATCACACAGCCATATAGAGTGGAGAAGTTTATGGAGTTTGTTCAGTTCATTACAGGGAACTTGTGTTCTGCCAACCGAAGTGTCAAGGAGCAAATTGATAGTGAGATTGAAGTCACCATAGAAAATGAGGCGATCTCGAGCAAAAGATTTAAGGGCAGTTAAGTTAGAGATAACAAAGGGTTAAAGTTGGGGGAGTATAGGTTAGCTATTGTATACACTGCACATAAATTTCACAGACAAGAAATAAGAATCTGTCATCCGGGTCTACCTGGGAAGCCAAAACCCTGACTGAGAAGTTTTTATGGAAAAAAAAAAAAACAGCCACCTACTTAGTCTTACCCTGGGCACTACTGCTATGTGACGAGAGGTTCTTGATTGTGGCACACAAGCCTCAAGAAATTGTGTCTCTTGTAACCAAAAAATGTGGACCCTTGTGGGCATCGTGTAGAATCTGGGAACGCTTCTCAGCAGTATTTAACCCCTTAACATTAAGGGAAGTGATGGTGATGTCCACCATGTAGAATCCATGTAGAATAAGGGGAAGGGTAGGAAAGAAGAGGATGAAAGCCACATAACAAGGAGAGAGAAGTGAGGGGTATATAGGAGAAACTGAAGAGATGAAGACTACAGTTGGTAGAGGGCAGAAAGAATCCCCTCGATGGGACTACCAGGTGGGAGCATAAGTCTCCAGGCGCTCTTGCACAGCAGTATCCACATTATGTGCGGAGGTAGATGGCAGGATACATGCCAAACAAGCGGGAAATGAGAGAAAAATAGAAACTAAACCAGAGGAGAAATAAGCTAACTCGACTCGTATAGAAAAACAAGCACGAGAAATGTGAACTGATGAACAGCAAGGAATGCAACATAAATTAACCATATAACTGCAGGCAAGTTAGGCAGCAAAAGAACAAGTAAGAGTCTAGCAGAGAAGCGTAACCTGGATGAAGACAGTTCAAGCCCAGTGCATCGCTGACCATTGCAGGGAGACCACCCTGCAGCAACCTGTTGGCTGGAGGGGAGATGGTGATGGAGTGGGGAGAGCTGGTGAGGTAGTCTGCTGTAAAAATTAAACCCATAAGAAATTGGCGCAAATGCATTTTTTTTTTCCAGTTCCACCCCAATCTGAATATTTTTCCAGCTTCCAGTACATTGCACAGGATATTCAAGAGTTCCATTACAAAGTACACTGATTGACCAAGAGTCATGGGAAGGTACTGGACCGTTAATAGCGGGTCGCCCCTCCGCGAGCCCTGATAACTGCAGCAAGACGATGAGACATGGACTCCACGAGGTGTTGGAAGAGTTCTGGAGGGATATTGATCCTCGCAGTCTGCACTGCAGGCCACAATTGGTCCTGTGTAGTTGGCGCTGGATCCATGGAGCGGTAACTGGTATCCACAGCATCCCATTAATGCTCTATGGGGTAGAGGTCGGATGAGCAGGCAAGCCAATCAAGGGTCATGAGGTAACTGGTTTGTTCATTAAGCCAGTCCCGTACCACCGAGTGATGACATGTTGCATTGTCCTGTTGGTACACAGCATCCCCATCAGGGAACTACAACACCAGAAAGGAGTGCAGATGGTCTGCCATAAGTTGCACGTATCAAGCATCGGTCATTGATCCCTGTACCAGGACAATGGGGCCCAATTGCGACCATGTGAACACGGCTCAGACTATGACGGATCCACCTCCCTCCTGGATACGTCCCTGTTGACATGCAGGATTCATGGGGCATGCTCCACACTCTCACACTCCCATCGGCTCTGTACAACTGGAACAGTGATTCATCAGACCATGCCACATGCCGCCACTGTTCCATGGTCGAATAACAATGGTCGCGGGCCCATGCCAATCTTTGAGCTCTGTGTTGCCATGTCAGCAAAAGGACATGGGTTGGACATTGACTGCTGAGGCCTATGCGGTGCAGTTCTCGGCGTACAGTCTTGGTGGAAATGGGGTCCTGGTGCCCCACATTCAAATCCGCGGTGATTTGACCCATAGTAGACCATCGAGAACCCCGTATGACTCTGCGGAGGTGACGTGACATCCGTTCATCGAACATATTGTAACAATATTGCAGGTCCACCTAAGACACTGTTGACCTCGAATTCCCAAATTCCTAGGTAATTTCCAAAATGCTGTGCCCCATGTGTCTTGCACCGATTATCATCCCACGTTCAAAGTGACTTAATTTGCGACATGCTGCATCGCGACACCTGTCTGCATCAGACTGCTCAGATATCCTGGTGACACTAGCGCCATAGGCCACATCGCGTCACACTGTTTGAGCGTCATATCTGACACAACCGGCACTGGGACACGCCTTCCCATGACTTTTGGCCACTGAGTGTAGAATTCATTTTGCAAACAATAAGCCATCATGTGAACTGAAAAATGAAAAAATTATTGCTTTTAGAACACGGGGAGGGAAAAACTGAAATGAAAAAAGGAAAATTGGCTCACTCCCGAAGGGGATAAGATAAGCCATCAATTTTAAATTGGTGGGGTTCTGATTGTTGGAACCCCTGACACTGTTTACTTTTACCTTCCCAGCAGTAGCGTAACTACCGTGGTAGCAGTGGTAGCAGCTGCCACAGGGCCCGGGACATTAGGGGGCCCAGCGACAGCCGCTACTCCTGCAGGTTTTTTTTTTTCTTAACAGGCTGTTATCGGCTGGAGTCCAGCCGATAACAGCATAGCTCCCTGCATGTTCCACATTTATACTGCTGTCCCGCACAACTCCTTGTAGTGTTTTACTTGTTAAAAAACTTTCCCCCGCTCTTATAACAGACAAAATGTTGTAACTGCGATAAGAGAAGGGGAAAGCTTGTAGGATCTGTAGCTGAAGGACCTTTGTGTGATGTCAGCTGTCACATGACTAGGTGGGCGTGTCTTTATAGCCTGTGCAGTCCTGGAAGAGAAGGAGAGATGTGGTGCTAGGTACTGAAGGGGAGGGGTAATGTGAGATGCAGGATGGAGAGTGTGTGTATGTATGTGTGGTGTGGAGCAATTGAGGAGCAACAGTAACCTAGGGGCAGAGATGCAACAGAGGGGGAACATTATACTGGGGGCAGAGATGGAGGGGAGGACATGAAAATGGGGGTAGAGATGGGGGGTGCATGAAACTGGGGGCAGATGGAGGGAGGACATGAAAATGGGGGTAGAGATGGGGGGTGCATGAAACTGGGGGCAGATGGAGGGAGGACATGAAAATGGGGGTAGAGATGGGGGGTGCATGAAACTGGGGACAGATGGAGGGAGGACATGAAACTGGGGCAGATGGAGGGAGGGCATAAAATGTCATGTGACATCCGTGCGTTATTAAAGATGGCCAACACCACCAAAGACTGCAGCGGAGCCGGAGTCAGGTAAGTAACTTTTTTTTCTTATGTATGTATCTCCTCTGGGTATCCAATCATTATACTCTGAAACCCCCCCAGAGTATAAGTGTTCATGGGTGTTCATTATGGGGCATATTCCCGTGTGCAGGGGCCACAATGGGGCATAATGCTGTGTACTGTGGCCACTATGGAGCATAATAGAGCGCGCAGGAATGCGGGAGGGGGGGGGGTCGATCAAGGTCTTCAGTGTCAGGAAGGAGGGGGGGGGCCCCCATGTCAAAAGTTTGCCACGGGGCCCTGCCATTCCTAGTTACGCCACTGCTTTCCAGCATCCGTGGAGCAGATGTCGTGTATGTGTTACTCAAAACAACGCCTCCCATTCACTTCAATGCGAGTCGGTCATTTCCTTTTTCCGCGAGCGGTTTGTTCCCATTCGTGGACATGCCCTTTCTTCAGGCGGATTCCACGGCTAATTCAGCCGCGGATGTCCGCCTTGCGACACTCCTACCCAACTAGGCTCATTAATTTGGGCCTAGTCCGAACCGGAATGCCGTGACTGGATGCTGGTGCACTGTATGCACTTGCACCAGCGTCCAGTCGCGGCTAGCCATTTTTTGGACTGAATTCAAAATTTGGTCCAAAAAACTCCCATGTGAATCCGGCCTTAAATTCTCAGTGTGAATGGCTCAGTTACATATACAACAACCTTGAAAACAGGCAAACGTACATTTATCCTAACAAACTCTGTTGATGACCACCATATTAAAAAAGGAGTGTAGTATCTCCTCAAGATTCTATTATGAACACCAGTGAGTTAGATAGAAATAAATAATATCAAATCAGTTACATCTAAGAAAGATTACATAATATCACACAGATTGTAGGAATGAAAGATGTCATATGCAGTTTGTAGCAATTGCTTAGAGTATTGATTGAGCGCCACCTTGTGAGGATTGTTGAGAATGACACAGTGGTCTTTATTCACAACCAAACTGGATTGTGGTTTACAGCTGTTTTCGCATCTGTATTGGATGATTCATTATGAGCTCTCAAAGCAGATTTTGTCAAGAGTGCAGGTTAAAGTAGTGCAGTGTGAGAAATAGATCCTGCACTAATATTATTTTTGTTGTTCTACTCCATGAATGGGTTGGACCAATTAGAAATAATACTGTGTATGTTAACACAGCCTAAAAGCCACGCTATATTCACAGTTAAAACTTTTGCAGACTCTCCACATATTATATTAAATTTGACTGAGACAGTAGTCATGCAGGTGTCACTCCGCTTTCTACCTTCAAATATACGTGTATGTTCAGTTACATGCGATTTTTCACTCTTAGGGTGAATTCACACTGAGTAAACGCTAGCTTATTCTGAACGTAAAACACGTTCAGAATAAGCGGCGTCTAAAGCAGCTCCATTCATTTCTATGGGGAGCGCTCGTATCCCCGCTCCCATAGAAATGAATGGAGCTGCTTTAGACGCCGCTTATTCTGAACGTGTTTTACGTTCAGAATAAGCTAGCGTTTACTCAGTGTGAATGCACCCTTTTAGTAAGATTTTGGCAGTCAAATAATACCCAACGTTTGAAGTAGGAACACCTCTCATGTTTTGTTAATGTTAAAATAATTTTAGTTACATTTTTATAAAATGGAAAGTAAAAAGTATGTTACGCCTCATTCACATGACTGTGCCATGCACTCGGCCGTAAAAAAAGTACTTTTTTCACGGCCAAGTGTATATCCGAGGGAAATCAGTTTTCAAGGATCCCTCATAGACATGAGTCTATTGAAGGTTCTGTGAAATCAACCTAAGAAATAGTATGTTCTATTTTTAATTTTTTTTTACACAGACTGTTAAAGCAACAGTTGTGTGAATAGATCCATTAAAGTCTATGGGTCTGCATACTGACCGTTAATTCAACAACCATTGAATCTTGTCATGTAAGGGAGCGTTCACACTACCGTCAGTGTCCGACAGCTAGTGTCTGCTGCTAAAGTCTTTTCAAAATCTTGTGCGGACATTAGCATCGGACACTAGCTGTGCCCATGACATTTTGCATTGATTTAAATCAAATCAAATCAAAAAATGCTTTATTGGCACGTCCGAATAGGTATTTGGCATTGCCAAAGCTAGTAAAGTGGGTGGGTGGGTGGGGGGGAGTTGGGTTGGGTGGGTGGTGGGTATGGGGGGGGGGTTCGGTTATAACAGTCCATGGAGTCTCATCTTCCTCTTCGTTGGTGACTGCTATATGGGGAGGTGGGGGTGGGGGTGGGTGGGGCGGGTGTTTTGGGATAAATATAACAGTCCATGGAGTCTCATCTTCCTCTTCGTTGGTGGCTGCTATATGGGGAGGTGGGGGTGGGGGTGGGTGGGGCGGGTGTTTTGGGATAAATATAACAGTCCGTGGAGTCTCATCTTCCTCTTATTTGGTGACAGCTGGACACGTATTGGGCAGCGATCTCCACAGTGGCCTCTTCTTCTCCCAGTAGGATGTAGAGTTTCCTCTTCTCGTCTGCAGATATGAAGTCTGGCATGTGGGCAGAGAGTCTTTGGTAGTAGGCGGCCCTCATAGCTGAGTATTTGGTGCAGTGTAGCAGGAAGTGGGTCTCGTCTTCTAGGACCCCCTGGTCACAGTGCTGGCACAGTCTCTTCTCCCGTGGCTTGTACGTTTTCTGTATCGCCCCGTCTCTATCTCTAGGTTGTGGGCGCTCAGTCTGTATCGGCTCAGGGTCTGTCTGTGCTTGGGGTGGCGTATTCTCTCAAGGTAGGTGGCCATGGTGTAGTCCCTTTGTAGGGATTGGTACACGGTGAGTTTCTTGGAGTTATTTATTTCGTTTCTCCATTCTTCAATGTACCGCTCTCTGTTTGCCTCTGTGGTCGCTTTTATTTCGGCCTTGGTTATCATCTGTTGGTGTTTTTGGTTTGGTTGTTGGCTGCTGTTTGGTTGGTGAATGTCTGGTTTGCTCAGGTGGCTTAGCCAGGCTTGGTGGTGGTAGGAGTCGGACTTGCTCACCTGGATGTGTGCCTGGAAAGCTAGCGCCCTCTTCTGTATGGTGAGCCATAGGGGGAGTCTGCCTAGCTCTGCCCTGCAGGCCATGTTGGTGGTGTTGCGATGGACATGTAGCAGGTATTTGCAGAACTCCAGGTGGAAGTTCTCTGTTGGGCTGGAATCCCACCTTGACTGGTCTGGGTAGGTGGCTGGGCCCCAAACCTCACTGCCATAGAGAAGGATCGGGGAGATGACAGCGTCAAATATCTTCATCCAGACCCTCACCGGTGGTTTGAGGTGGTACAGTTGTCTTCTGATGGCGTAGAAGGTTCTGCAGGCTTTTGCTTTCAGGGTTTCTATTGCTGCTTTGAAGCTTCCTGATTGGCTGAGCTCCAGCCCCAGGTAGGTGTAGCTGTTGGTTTTCTCCAGTGTGGAGCCGTTCAGTGTGAATTGTGAGGTGGTGGAGGCTTTATTGTGGCCCTTCTTCTGGAATACCATGATTTTGGTCTTCTTCTGGTTGATGGGTAGGGCCCATGTGGTGCTGAATTTTTCCAGCACTGACAGGCTTTCTTGGAGGTCTTTCTCGGTGGGGGCCAGGAGTAGGAGGTCATCGGCGTATAGCAGGAACTTCACCTCTCGATTGTTCAGGGTGAGGCCTGGGGTTGGTGAGGCCTCCAGGGCTGTAGCCAGTTCATTGATATAGATGTTGAAGAGCGTTGGGCTCAGGCTACAGCCTTGTCTGACCCCTCGGGCCTGTTGGAAGTATGCTGTCCTTTTCCCATTCACCTTCACACTGCACTGGTTTCCGGTGTAGGAGCTCTTGATGACGTCGTACGTTCTTCCTCCTATTCCACTCTCTAGGAGTTTTAGAAGTAGGCCTGGGTGCCATACTGAATCAAACGCCTTCTTAAAGTCCACGAAGCAGGCGAATATCTTGCCTCTTCTGGTGTTGTGGACGTGCGTCTTGATGAGGCTGTGCAGGGTGTAGATATGGTCTGTGGTGCGGTGGTTTGGCATGAACCCTGCTTGGCTCTTGCTGAGGACCCCGTGTTGTGTGAGGAAGGTGAGGATTCTGTTATTGATGATGCTGTTGAACAGTTTCCCTAGCGTGCTGCTGACGCAGATCCCTCTGTAGTTGTTGGGGTCGTATTGGTCCCCATTCTTGTAGATGGGGGTTATGAGCCCTTTGTTCCAGTCTTCGGGGAAGTGTCCAGCATTGAGCACGAGGGTGAATAGCTTTGCCAGTGCCGCGTGTATTGCTGGAGGACTGTATTTGATCATCTCTGGTAGGATGCCGTCAGGGCCACTGGCCTTTTTGCCTTTCAGCACGGCAATTCTTTCCTGTATATCTTTTATGGTGATTGGCGAGTCCAGAGGGTTCTGGAAGTCTTTGATGACTTTCTCCATGTCCCTCAGTTTGGTGATTATCTGTTGCTGTTCTGGAGTTAGTTCTTCTTCTGGGATGTTTTTGTAGAGACCTCTGAAGTAGTTGAGCCAGATATTGCCATTTTGGATGTGGAGAGAGTTTTTCTTGGGCTTTGTGCCCATGTGGTGCCAGGTCTCCCAGAATGAGCTGTCCTGGAGGGAGTCCTCTAGTTGCTCAATTTTGTGGGAGAGGTATCTCTGTTTCTTCTCTCTGAGGGTGCCCTTGTATTGCTTGCATAGATTGCTGTAGGCTTCCCTCACCTCCTTGTTGTTGGGGTCCCTGTGTTTTTGGTTGGAGGCTGTTCTTAGGGTATGGCGTAGTGCTTTGCAGTCGCTGTCGAACCATTTGTGGGACTGTTTGTTGGTTTGTCTTATGGGTTTGGTTCGTTTCAGGCCTGCTAGTTCTGCTGTGGTCTGTAGGATGTACTTGAGATCCTTCACAGCTCTGGTGACTCCCTGTTGGTCTGGCTGATAGTTGTTTGTATGGAAGTTTGTGAGCAGTGTCTTGATTTCGGGTCGGTTGGTTGCGTTGCTATATTCTATGGCCTGGTGGTTGGCCCATTTGAAATGTCTTGGTAGGTTGTAGAGGCCGGACTGTTGGGGCTCATGTATGGGTGTTTTGTTCCTGGTTCTCATGTATAGTAGGATCTGGTTGTGGTCTGATAGATGGGAGTCAGGTGCGATTGTGAAGTCTTCAATGTCTGACAGGTCTGCGTCTGTAATGGCATAGTCCACCACGCTGTTGCCCACTTGAGAGTTTAGTGTGAAGCGTCCTCTGGGATCGCCTGTGGTACGTCCGTTCATTATGTACAGTCCTAGGCTTCGGCACATGTTCAGCAGTTGTCTCCCACTCTTGTTGACAATTCTGTCTTGGCTGTTTCTTCTTGTCTGTGTGGGTTCTGGGTGGTGGATCTCACTACCGTGCGTATGTGGGTTGTCGTCAGGAGGCAGGTAGTCTAACTCTGTGCCTGTCCTTGCATTCAGGTCTCCGCATATTAGTACTCTGCCTTTGGGTTGGAAGTGGACAGCTTCCCTTTGTAGGACCTCGTAAGTGTCGGGGTCGTGGTAGGGGGACCCTGGTGGGGGCATATATACTGCACAGAGATTTAAATGGACATCGGGTGCGTTCTTTTACAGTCCGTGTCTGTCCTTAACTGTCCGTTCCCAAAGATGTCCGACTTTTAAAGCGGACAGCAAAAACCTACATGTCGGGTTTTGTTGTCCGCTTGAAAAGTCGGACATCTTTGGGAATTGACAGTTAAGGACAGACACGGACAGTAAAAGAACGCACCCAATGTCCATTTAAATCAATGCAAAATGTCACGGGCACAGCTAGTGTCCGATGCTAATGTCCGCACAAGATTTTGAACGGACATTAGCAGCAGCCACTAGCTGTCGAACACCGACGGTAGTGTGAACGCCCCCTAACTGAGCAATTAATGTTATGTAAGAATCATGTATATAATGATATCACAGTAAGGGGACAAAGTACATGGCAATGTCACACTACTTTACATTAAAGCAGTGGTTCTTAACATTGTTTGAGGTACCGAACCCACCAGTTTCATATGCACATTCACCGAACCCTTCTTTAGTGATAAATCAAATATGATTTATTTCCAAATTCAAGACATAAGTATTAGAGATGAGCGAACAGTAAAATACTCGATATTCAATATTTGTTTCGAATAGCCGCTCAATATTCGACTATTCAAACGAATATCGAACACCATTATAGTCTAAGGGGAAAAAAGCTTTGTTTCAGGGGATCCCACCATTCGACAGAAGAGTCACCAAGTCCACTATGACACCCCAGGAAATGATGCCAACACCCTGGAAAGCAACTGGGACAGCAGGGGAAGCATGTCTGGGGGCATCTAACATGCCCAAGTCACTGTATTACGTTGGGGATCCCTGTCAGCTTGCGATATGCGCAAGCTGACTTTTCCCCATAGGAATGCATTGACCAGCGTTGATTGGCCAATGTACAGCATTCGGCCAATCAACGCTGGTTCTGCCGGAGGAGGCGGAGTCGAAGATTCGTCCACAGCAGTTTCCATTGTGATCCGATCTCAGATGTAGCAGTGCTGACACAGCACTGCTACATGGAGAAGCGGCAGAGCTCAGCACACACAGAGATACAGCAGAGCTGAGTGTGCAGCATGGTACAGTGCACACTCAGCACTGCTACATCAGATGCAGCAGAGCTGAGTGTGCAGCATGGTTCAACGCACACTCAGCACTGCTACATCAGATGCAGCAGAGTTGAGTGTGCACCATGGTTCAACGCACACTCAGCTCTGCTGCATCTGATGTAGCAGTGCTGAGTGTGCGTTGAACCATGCTGCACACTCAGCTCTGCTGCATCTGATGTAGCAGTGCTGAGTGTGCGCTGTACCATGCTGCACACTCAGCTCTGCTTCATCTCTGTGTGTGCTGAGCTCTGCCTTCATCACCTTTGACATGAGCGGTGTGCCTTGGTTGGTCAGTATCTCTTTAAGTATGCCTGTCCTTGAAAACATATAGAATAACTCACAGGCAATACTCTTTGATGTCATATTATGCAAGGGAACCGCCTCAGGATAGCGAGTAGCATAATCTAAGACAACCAGAATATATTGGTGACCTCTAGCTGACTTGACTATTGGACCGACATGTCCATACCAATCCTTTCAAAAGGCACTTCAATGATGGGCAGGGGAACCAAGGGACTACGGAAATGTGGGGCTGAGGCATGTACCTGACACGTAGGAGAGGACGCACAGTAGTCCTTCACTTTCCTGTACACGCTTGGTCAATAAAACCTTTGGAGAATCCTCTCCTGTGTTTTCTCCACCCCTAGGTGTCCCCCAACCAAAATCACATTATGTATAAGGTTTTTTACAACACCCACTTCATAATAAACAGATCCTACTATAGTCTCTATTGTGACCTTGGACATAGGGTAGTCCTTGACATCCCCATAGAGGCAACAAACACTCCGGTTTGTCCGGTATAAAGTCCCCAGCTATCAAGCTGGCATGCACCAGCGTGACCAGGCTACCAGAGTCCAACAACGCCTGGACAGAATGGCCATTCGCCACAACTTGGCAGACCTGAGGCCCAGTCTCTCGTCCCGGTGCCGCAGCACAGACAGGTCTGGCAAATAATGATCGACAACCACCAGCGTCACAGTCCATTGGCTCAGAGGTGAATGGGCACTGTACAGCAATATGTCCCCGCTCATGGCATCTCCAACACTGTACCAGCCCTGGTTTCTCCTGCAGAGTCCCTTCTTGGGCTAGTGGACTGCCTAGAAAACACATCCCCAGCTCTTTTCCCTCCTTTCCAAATAACGTAACAGTCTTACCGGGAGGTGCCCTCCGTGTTCCTGGGTGATGGTCGTGCTGTAGGGTCATCACGGAATTCCGCCTCAGTCGCCAGGTACCTTTCCAGAAGGCTGACGAGCTGGTTGGCGTCTTTGGGGTCTCCATGTCCAACCCAGCTTTGCAACGCAGGAGGAAGAGCTCTGGTGAACCGGTCTAGGACCACCTTCTCCACCATCTTTGCAGGGGTACAGGTGTCTGGTTCCAGCCACTTTTTCACCAGGTGAATCAGGTCGTACATCTGGGATCTGGCAGGCTTGTCCATCTGGAAGCTCAAGGTATGTACCCGCCGGGCACAGACAGCAGTGATTACCCCCAGCCGAGCAAGAATTTCCGCCTTTAGTTTATCATAGTCCTGGCATTTTCTGGCAGAGGTCATAATAGGCCTTCTGAGGTTCACTGGTCAAATAGGGTGCAATGACGTCTGCCCAGTCAGCAGCTGGCAGTTTCTCCTGCTCGGCCACTCTATCACACACAGTCAGGAATGCCTCCACGTCATCATCTGGGGTCATCTTTTGCAAAGCTCTTTGCACAGCCCACTTCTCATCTCTGTGCTCCACAGGTCTCTGCAGGCCAGTGACACCAGTCTCTTTAAGGAGCGTAATCTGCTCCAACAGCAAACAGTTGATCTTCTGTTGCTGCACATTGGACTGCACAAGATGCTTCAGTATCTCTTCCATAGTCCGGGTTTGTATAGCAGCAGCAGCCTTTAAAATTTCTCCAGCAAGGAGTAGATGTGTCATTGCCCTTAGCAACTGCTGTATGCCCGCATCCTCCACCAATTGTCAGGGTCTGGGGTTGCTAGGTGGGGTGGCATAGACACAAAAGTCCAGATTCTTTAGTCCAAAAACAAAGGTAGAGTTTATTTTCACTCAAAAAGGTAGTGCAGCAACAAAAGGAAACAATACAAAAATAAATACCTGCCCGGCTAGGCTCTAACTAAACATAGAATAGGTTACCTCACCTAGAATCACAGAAATCAAAAGCCAGTTAAGTCATTCAGGACACAGCTCTAAAAATATGACCTCTCTCTTTCACTCTCCAGCCAAGCTCTGCCAAAGTGTTGCTGCAATCACCAAGGTGTGAGGATATGAAGTCAAGCACTATCAACAAGGACTGCGCTTTACCCGTAGAATTTTTTGAGAACTATTTTTATTGAGATTCACACACGACGCGTTTCGAGTCACACGACCCTTTTTCAAGTGTATAGAGACTTAATTTAGTCTTCTGATCCTCTTACATGATAGATTAGTCAGACCTGTCAATATATGCATATACAGAGGCTGAGCCATTATACACTGTATTGTCCCCTCTAGGAAAACAGAAGTCAAAAGCCAGTTGAATCATTCAGGACACAGCTCCAAAAATATGATATCTCTGTCAGCTCTCCAGCCAAACTCGGCAAAACGGGGTGGGGTGAAGATGATGAACTCTGTTTTCTCCATGTTGAGTTTGAGAAAGCGGGAGGAGAGGAAGGAGGCTACAGCTACTAAACAGTCTGGAACTCTGGCCAGCAGGGAGGTAATGTCTGGTCCAGAGATATATATTTGGGTGTGATCGGCAATGGGTATATAGCGATTTCACTAACTTCCGTTGTTTGTGCAAGAGATTGCAGCTCACACTCATCAGAGAAGTCTTATCCACACAGTGGTTGCAGAATAGGTGTACTTTCTAAAGTGGGTCCATTTTTCGGGGATTTCCACTATACTGGTACTCTAGGGATACTACAAATGTGACATGGCACCTGAAAACCATTCCAGAAAATCTGTCTTCCAAAAGTCAAGTAGCGCTCTTTCCATTCTGAGCCCCACCATGTACCAATACAGCAGATTACAGACACATTTGAGATATTGCCATGTTCAGGAGCAACTGTTTAACAAACTGTGGGGTGTTTTTTCTCCTGTATTCTTTTATGAAAATGAAAAGATTGGGGCTACATTGACAGTTTATTGGAAAAAAGTAATTTTTAATTTTCATTTCCCAATGTTAATTAAATCTGTAACAGCTGTAGGGTCAAATGCTCACTATACCCCTTGATATGTTCTGTAATGGTTGAAGTTTTTAAAATGGCTTCACTTTTTGGGATTTACATTGTATTGTTACTTTAGGGGCTCAGGAAATGCGGCATGTAACGTGAAAACTATTCCATAAAAATCTGCTCTCCAATAGCCAAAGAGCTCTCTTTCTATTCCAAGCCCCACCATGTACCCATACAGCTGACTACGAACACATATGGGGCATTATCATGCTCAGGAGCAATTGTTTTACAAACTGTGGGGTGTTTTTTCTTCTTTAATCCCTTGTGGTCATGAAAACTTTAGGAATAAAGTGACATTTTAGTAATTTTTCATTTACACACCCCAATTTTAATAAAGTCTGTGAATCGGCTGTGGGGTCAAAATGCTCACTATACCTCTTGATAAATTCTGTCAGGGGTGTAGTCTCCAAAATGGAGTCACTTTTGGAGGGTTGCCATTGTGTGGGTATTCTAGGGACTCTGCAAATGAGGCATGATACCTGAAAACGTGTTCCCAAACATCAGCTTACACCCACACGTGGGGTAGTTATGTGCTCCTCTAACCAGGGGTGAGCCTGCTCCTTTCGCCGCCCGAGGCTAACTGCAGAAAGCCGCCCCCCCCCTGCCGGGAGGAGGGGGCGGATCGGGGGGCATGGCCGGTGGATCGGGGGCGTGGCCGAGTGAAGGGGGCGGGGCTTAGCCCCGTTCGCCGGCAGAGAGTAGGCCCGGAGACTGCCTGCTCTCTGCCTGAGCATGAGGGGAGGCTGCTGGAGCTACGCTGCTCCAGCGGCCTCCCCAAACCACCTCTCGGTGATAAGCCAGTCCAGGACAGCTTGTCCTGGACTGGCTTAGGTTAGCAAAAATGCCGCCCTCCCTGAGGCCCTGGCATAGTGCCGCCTGAAGCGCTCGCTTCAGGTCGCCTCATGGGAGGTGCGGCACTGCCTCTAACTCTTTGTGTTTTAGGACTAAATCAATGTATTACTGAAAAAAAATGAAATGTCTAAATTTCACCTCCATATTGTATTAATTCCTGTGACATGCTTAAAGGGATAAATACAAAAAAACAACTAAAGGCAAAAATGTTTTAGATGATAATCCAAAAAAATTAATATAGAACATAGACAATGGAATTATCATACATAAAAAAATGATTTATTTGAAAATATTAAAAAAACATTGTTACAACACAGTGCAGAGACATAAACATATACATATAAGGGGACCAATGCTACCTGTCAAAGAACATACGTGGTAGTTGAAAAAATGTGTAAATATGTAACATAAATGTAATCCAGCAAAAAAGTATGGTGATAAATAATAGCCTTTAGCAGAGAGATCAACATAAGTGAGTGTTTATATGTAGTGAAGTCATAGTGACAGCTTTCATATGGGAGTAAATATAGTTCGCTCTGCATAAGGACAAATGTAAAAAATACTGTGGATGCTGGAAAAAAGTGAAGTAAATGAAGTCAGATCATAAAGGATAGTACATACCACAATAGGAACACGCCCCGCTCTTTCCTCATCAATGCACTATATATATTCCCTGCTAAGTGAACCATACTTTGTCCCCTGACGAAGCCTTTACGGCGAAATGCGCGTCAGGGCGCGTTCTTATCGTGGTATGTACTATCCTTTATGATTTGACTTCATTTTCTTTACTGTTTTCCAGCATCCACAGTATTTTTTACACTTGTCCTTATGCAGAGCTAACTATATTAACTCCCATATGATATTTACACGTATTTACACATTTTTTCAACTACCACGTATGTTCTTTGACAGGTAGCATTGGTCCCCTTATATGTATATGTTTATGTCTCTGCACTGTGTTGTAACAATGTTTTTTAATATTTTCAAATAAATTATTTTTTTTACGTATGATGATTCCATTGTCCATGTTCTATATTAATTTTTTTGGATTATCATCTAAAACTTTTTTGCCTTTAGTTGTTTTTTCGTATTTTTCCTGTTTTACAGAAGTATAGCATCCATTTATTAAGATGGATTTAAAGGCCAGAGAGGCAACATGGCGCCTCCAATTAGACGCTTTATTTGGGGCTACCAATTCTCCTGTCGAGACTGCCGATCAGTGTACTATATGCGATTTAAAAACCTAATTGAAACAAATGTCCTTACGTCAAATGAGGATTTGGTGGAATAAAACATTTTTGGAGAACTACATCAGCAAACAACTCATTCCACGTGGCCTTAGGATTCAGGTATTTCCATCCTTTGGTAATGCCAACAATGATTTTTCCTCACGGTGGGAATCCATTTGTAACAATGCTAGCAAGGCCTTCATGGAACTAATCATTGAATACAACACTAAAACCATCAAGGAGTTGCCAGCTGAAATTGACCTGTTGGAACGAGATCTTAAGAAAAAACTCTCCAGTACTGACATGGAGGTTTTTAAGAAGGAGTTGGATGACTGTATAAGTTTGACTGAAAAACATATTCAACAAACCAAAAGTAAGAAATTTTTAAGAGATACTTATGACTTTCAGAATAACAAAATCTATAAGTGGAAATTCACCAATAATGCGTCTAGGAGCAGGACTTCCTCTGTTTCTTCAGTTCAGTCCACAGGGGGCGAATCTTCATCATCCTTTCACAATCAAGATAGATACCAGACACGCCAATTCAAACGCAAATACCGTATTTTCCGGACTATAAGGCGCACATAAAAACCTACGATATCCTCAGAAATCGTAAGTGCGGCTTATAGTCCGGTGCGCCTTATATATGGATGGAAGCGGCGGCAAAGTCTGCGTGCTGCTTCCATACATACATAAAAGGCACCGTAAGGGTGCATTCACACTACGGAATGCCGGCGTGTATCACAGCCGTACACGCCGGCGTTACAGAAGGGCTGCCGGACACTTCCTATTCATTTCTATGGGAGCCGGCATGCGAGCGCTCCCTATAGAAATGAATGGAAAAAAGCAGTCCATTCATTTCTATGGGGAGCGCTCGCATGTCGGCTCCCATAGAAATGAATGGGAAGTGTCCGGCAGCCCTGCTGTCACACCAGCCTGAAACAGAACGTGAAACTTACCGAGCGGTGCAGGGCGGGCGGGCGGGCATTCAGGCCTCCTCTTCCTCCGATGTTCCGTCCTTCTTCTCCGGCGCTCGCTGATAATGGCCTGGGCGCATGCGCAATATCATAATGCTTCTACTACGGCTACTGCGCATGCGCCCAGGCCATTATCAGTTAGCGAGTGCCGGAGGAGGAGGACGGAACATCGGAGGAAGAGGAGGCCTGAATGCCCGCCCGCCCGCCCTGCACCGCTCAGTAAGTTTCACATTCTGTTTCAGGCTTTTATTTTAAAACGGGGGGGTAGTTTAATCTAACTTTTACGGTTGGGCTCTATCAGCATGATTTTGCTGATAGAGCCCCTCCTCACCTGCCGAGCGCTTCCAATAGAAGCGGCTGGCACGCGGGGGGTTAAGCGGCCGCTGGCAAAGTCTGCCTGCCGCCGCTTTCAATAACATATAATGCGCACCGGACTGCGGCTTATAGTCCGGTGCGCCTTATATATGAACCGAGACGGACTATAACGCGCTCATGGGCAATGCGTCTTATAGTCCAGTGCGCCTTATAGTCCGTAAAATACGGTATGATCATGCTGAAGGAGGATATAAAAAGAAAAAGAAAACTACTCCTGTGACCTCTGGTGATACGGTAAGTACAAATTCTGATACTTTAAAAATTATTAACTTGTCAGACATCAGTCTGACACCATCCCAAGAAGAGGTCTTGAAGTTGGGTTTAAACTTTGCTCCATCTTCTAGGTTTGATGCATTCCTAGCTATCAAGGTTTTACACCTGTTCGCCCGCAAATTAATAAAAAAAAAAATCTTTCATAATTCTTCTGAATCAGTATTATTTCCATCATCTGAAGAACAACAAGCACTGCAAATCCTACGTGAGTTGTCTGAGGAAACAGAGGTCGACCCTCCTGGTGAGTTCCCTAAACACTTAGTTCCTACTTCAAAAAGATTCCCCCCCCCCCTGTCTTTAACCAACAATATTGAAACTTTTGTCAATGTAGTCAGTACAGAAATGAAAAAAATATCTCCCGTCATCCATCATGACAATTATAGCAGAGATCAAAGGTTGGCTATTCAGGAATTAAAAAATATGTTTGAGATTATCATCAAACAATCAGACAAAGGGGATAATGTGGTTCTATGGCCCAAACGCATATATGAGAAGGAAGCACTGCGCCAATTACGGAACAGTGAGTGCTACAAAAAACTCAGTTTTAATCCTTCTCTTAAATTCAGCGATGAATTATCCACCCTTTTACAGATGGCCGTCACCAAGGGCATTCTCTCACAAAAACAATCTACATTTCTCTTACCAGAACACCCATCCGTTGCCACCTTTTACTTACTTCCCAAAG
Organism: Leptodactylus fuscus; assembly: GCF_031893055.1. Lineage (NCBI taxonomy): Eukaryota > Metazoa > Chordata > Amphibia > Anura > Leptodactylidae > Leptodactylus > Leptodactylus fuscus. The sequence continues at coordinate 148,536,425 of NC_134265.1, forward strand.
TCCACAAAAATACCGCGTGCCCACCAAGTAGACCTATTGTCTCCGGTAATGGAAGCTTATGTGAACCCATTTGCAGGTATATAGATCATTTCTTAAAACCTTTAGTCGAAACATTACCGTCATACATCAAAGAAACCTCTGATTTTCTAACCAAAATTGATGGTATCCATTTAGAGCCTGACATGTTGCTGGTTACATGCGACGTAGAATCGCTTTATACATCAATCCGCCATACAGATGGTTTAGAAGCTACCCGTGCATTTCTCCTTATGTAAGACATCGAAGAACCTATGGGTGAGTTCCTACATGATCTATTACATTTTGCCCTCACACATAACTTTTTCACCTTTAAAGAACATTTTTATTTGCAATTACAAGGCACAGCGATGGGGGCGTCATGCGCGCCCTCTTACGCAAATTTATTTTTAGGCTTTTGGGAACGCAGTGTTTTCCTCACTGATCCTCCTCCCCAGATTGACCAGGTTCAATTTTGGGGACGCTTTATAGATGACATTTTCATTCTATGGCAGGGAAGCACTGAGGATTTGGAGGTATTCATCAATCATCTCAATTCCAATAATAAAAACATCTTCCTCACTTACAGATACAGTCGGAATGAGATCGATTTCCTCAATGTTAAAATTAAGGTTGCGGCAGATGGAAACTTGAATATGGATGTATTCCGCAAACAAACTGCAACAAACTCCTTGTTACATGCTACTTCATCTCATCCAAAAAATCTAGTCAAGAATATTCCAACAGGTCAATTTCTTCGCACTCTGAGGATTTGTTCTACGGATGAATCCTTCTATAATTCTTCCCGAGAGTTGGGACGCCGATTCCATGCAAGAGGTTATAATGAGGACCACATTGTACAAGGATTCAAGAGCCGCTTCCACTTGTAGATGAGACACCTTCCAGAAACGGGTAAGTAACAGTTCACCCAATGATGTGGTTTGATTTATAACTACGTACTCCTCTCGTAGTTTTGAACTTAATCGTATTCTACGCAAATATTGGAGTCTTCTCACCCATGACCCTATCCAACCAGGCATTACTTGGGTAAACAACCTACCATCACATACAGGAGGAGTAGTAATTTAAGAGACACCTTCGGAGCCACTATCAGGCAAATGTCCAACCATACATTTTTGGCTCCAAAGGACCCTCTCTAGGCTGCAAACCATGTGGTGACTGTGTGGCTTGTTGTAACATAGAGGTGAGTACGGAATTTTGGAACGCTAATAAATCCTGCACATTCTCAATCAGACATTCCCTAAACTGCCATTCTTCTGGTGTGATCTATTTTTGCCACCTGTCCATGTGATCTCATTTACATAGGGCTTACCACAAGGGAATTACGGCGACGCGTGAGAGAACATGTTTTGGGTATACAGAATGCCCGTAACTGCACAGATATTCAAATTCTCAAGACCATACCCAAACACTTCAAACTCTATCACGAATGTGATTCTTCTTTATTCCGAGTCCGTGCCATCGACAAAGTTCATGTGGGTCCTCGCACAGGTAACTGGCGCCAAACTCTCGCCCAGAAACAGTGCAGATGGATTTTTTTTTTTTTTTTTTTTTAAATGTAGATTGTGAGCCCCACATAGAGCTCACAATGTACATTTTTCCCTATCAGTATGTCTTTGGAATATGGGATGGAAATCCATGCAAACACGGAGAGAACATACAAACTCCTTGCAGATGGTTTTATGCCCTTGGCGGGATTTGAACACCAGGACTCCAGCACTGCAAGGCTGCAGTGCTAATCACTGAGCCACCGTGTGGCCCCCAGATGGATTTTTCTGCTTGACACAGTTTTCCCGAAAGGGTTGAATGAATGTCTTAACTTTGCCTCCTTCCTGTAATTCTCCATGTCTAATTTTCACACCTAAAATTCTTTCCTTTAAAGATATCTTTCTCGTGAGTATTTTTCCTCCTATGGTTTGCAGTCTCATCATCACTTCTTTGGTTCTCTTGTTTTATTAGTTTTTAATTTGTTTTTGTTTTGTCTTTTTTGAATTTTCCCAACAGTTCGTCTGAGCCCCTCCTTTATGTTTCAAGTCTTTTGAATATCTTTAGGACTGGTTTCATAAGTCGACGCATATCGTATTTGGACCTTGGCATACTTTACCTGCATATCATCAATTCATTCCATTTTCTTTTTTCACTTTTCACTGCGCATCGGCACTTGTGTTTCACTTTATTTTCTTTTGCATAATGATTATTATGTATTATATGCAACATTCATGTGTACACTGTTATACATTCAATTGTGTATGTAATTTTTTGCAAAAATTTTAAAAACGAAAAAAAAGAAAAAATTTTAATTCCCCCCCCAATTCACACTCATGTGTTTTTTTTCAACACTTTAGGCATTTTTTTTTGCACACAGCAAATCCTAAATATGCACTTTATATGTTCATAATGTTTTTATTGCCATTTTACATGCTGTTTGCTGTTTTTCAGTACTGTATTTCACTTATGTTAGCATCCACGCTTTTATTATATATTCTTGTGTGTCCACACTTTACACTTACCTTTTTAGTTATGCCAATATTTGAGTCCATATTTTTACAACTTTTATAGTCCCTTTCCTTGTGTCTATTTATATGAAGCTGTTCTGCCCAATAATGCGGCTTATCCATTCATATGTGCATTTGTACCACTGCACAGTACATAACTACATCATTCTCAATGATAGTTTGCATGAGCAGCTCTCACAGCGGATTCTCATACGCCATCTGTTGTCCGCGATTTTCCATCGCATTCCATTATTACCCATGTTTATACATTGTCGTTGTTGTAGTCTTTTTCTTATAACATCACTCACTGCTGGGCGGATCCCCTCATGTGTTTCCTCTTTCCTCATCAATGCACTACATATATTCCCTGCTAAGAGAACCATACTTTGTCCCCTGACGAAGCCTTTACGGCGAAACACGCGTCGGGGCGTGTTCTTATCGTGGTATGTACTATCCTTTATGATCTGAATTCATTTACTCCACTGTTTTCCAGCATCCACAGTATTTTTTACATTTGTCCTTATGCAGAGCGAACTATATTTACTCCCATATGAAAGCTGTCACTAATACTTCACTACATATAAACACTCACTTATGTTGATTTCTCTGCTAAAGGCTATTATTTATCACCATACTTTATTGCTGGATTACATTTTTGTTACATATTTAAACATTTTTTCAACTACCACGTATGTTCTTTGTCAGGTAGCATTGGTCCCCTTATATGTATATGTTTATGTCTCTGCACTGTGTTGTATCAATGTTTTTAATATTTTCAAATAAATCATTTTTTTTTACGTATGATAATTCCATTGTCCATGTTCTATGCTTAAAGGGATAACAAACTTCCCAAATGCTGTTTTTAATTTTTTGAGGGGTGCAGTTTTGAAAATAAGGTAATTAATGTGGGGGTTTCTAATATATAGGCCTTTATAATCTCCTTCAGAAATGAAGTGGTCCCTAAAAAAATAGTTTGGTAAATTTCTTGTAAATCTGGAAAATCACTGTTACACTTGTAAACCTTCTAAAGTTCAAAATAAATTATAGTATGATTAAAATATGATGCCAAAATAAAATTAATTTACCGTAGGTTAATTTCCTTATGACTTTTATTGTTTCAAACATTTATAAGGAGACCCAGTGGCAAAGGAATTAGTTCATCCTCCACATGATGGTGCTAGTCTATGGTGGAAAAACCACTTAACAAGTTCCCTTTAAGTAAATTATTTGTTTACTGTTATGCAACTATGAATGAGAATAAAGCACAACAGAAGCATATTGTTACTGTACCCTTTACTTTCTAAGACTCTGTATTCTTTATATTGATCCTTTATCTCTATGTGCCATCTTTTTTTTCCAGGCCGCCACACTTTTCAACGTAGAAGAAAATGTAGTATTGGTTATTATTTTGATGGAGAAGCTACTTGTACAAGTCACAATCACCCTGTTTCATAAGATATTAATTTTCAGAATTTTTGTACGTTTTAACATCTTATGAAACGAGAACAAAATTATGAAAACATGCGACATACATACAACTTGTTTCCTTAGCACTATATTGATATAAAACATAGCACCTTTCCATGGCTGAATGCCTTGAGATTGAATATAAATCAGTATATCTATAAAGATAAATACTATTTCATTCAGTACTATATTCAAAACTTAGGTTTATTCATCAGAAATTCCAGAAGATGGCAGTAGCAGTAAAACATGTACCATATAATTTTATTTGGTTTTTAATCTTAACCCCTTATGGATGCAACCTAGTTTGATACTGAACTCCTTCCCGCCCCTGACATTTTTTGAATTTCGTTTTTCACTCCCTGCCTTCCAAAAGCCATAACCTTTTATTTTTCCATTCAGAGGCCTGTATTTCATAACGGTGCCATTTAAAGAGGACCTTTCACCACCCCAGGGCTGTGCAGTTTTTTTGTACCGTGTTATAGGTGCTGCTACACAGATTATGGGGCACTTTGAATGCTCTTTCTAGCCCCCACCATAGCTGAGTTATCAACCCTGTTATGTTACTAAAGCCCTTCAATGTCAGAAGGACGTTCCCTGACTGTAATTGAAGGGCTGCATCATTTACGTCACTCTGACACTGTCCAATTACCTTTGGCTATGTGATCTCATAGTCTAAGGGGTCCATGGGCTTCTGATTTGTAAGCAGATTGGCTTTCTGTATTTTGGGTCGTCAAGTGGAGCTGAAGAATGACAACCCAAGTGCAAGTGTGAACCTAGAGTAATTCTTTTGCTTTGTGGGCTTCGAATTTGGCTATTTTTTGGCTGCTGATTATTATTATTATCTCCACTCAACTGTTGCAAAGTGTTCTGTTGGCCTGTTTCATTATTTTGTCAATGTGGTCAGCCTAGTGAGATGCCCCAATGTCCATTGCCTCCCCATCACCCTGTTAGAGCTAGCACTTGTTAGAGAAGTTCAATTGATGTGTATTCTTATTGATACACACAGCAGCCATTTTGTCTTTTAGTATCCATGTCTCACCCGCACTCAACCTTTTGTGCTGTTGAGATTGCCAGAAGTATGGGACAACAAGTTAGTTGCGGCCAACAAGATGTTCTGCGGTTTTTCTCAGAAGTGAGGGAAATAGCTGCCAAAGGTTATCATTTTCAGACCAATTAGCAGACTATGATGGATGCCAGATGTAGGGAAAAAGTCCCCAAATTCCTTGATCACATACTAAAAGAATGTATTTTTGGCCAGGTTACGCATGACGCCTGACCAGTCACAGAATAATCTTATTGGTAGAATTCTAACATAATCTGATTGGTTAATTTCTGATATACTTTTGTATTGGTTAATTCTCAATGACAATACTTACTATAAAATAAACTGATTCTGGGCAGAACTTTGCAGAGCTCTATCCGGACGCACAGAAATCTAACTCATGTGTGTCTGTCTTTAATATCTGATTATATGGTCTACCTGGTCGGTCCTGGGGTAAGGTAAATGACAATGCTAACAACTTGGTGGAGAATGCGGGCATAATGCCAATTAACCCTTTTGTGGACTGGGTGTTGGGGGGGTGCTTTTCTGTCAGAGGAACGCATATATCCTAGGTAAGTGAGGGCAATGCCCCACTGTGCTTTCCTTTGGTAGAGAGTACTGCTCCTATCAGTTCATTGGAGGACCACAAGGCATTCACCCCAGGTGGATTGTATACTCAGATGTATGTCTTCTTTTCTATCTGTCTCTTTTATTCTTTTATGTCTTCTGTTTGTCTGTAACATGTTTTGGTACCATTGTATGTTATTGTGGGATGTGATTGCATGTACTGTATGTGATCAGAAGTGGTTTAGAAGTTATGTTATGTAGATTGATTAACTTGTCTTGACAGCAGGAAGGAGTTAACTGTTTGATTTGGCTATTGCTGTTTTGATTTTTGTTGGAAAGATTCTACTTACAGACTTGAGTTGAGTAGTGCGTGTTTGTTTGTGCTGTTGCCAATTAGAAAAAAAAAAGAGAGAATAGTCAGGCTCCAAATCAGTTGTTACTATTGTATAAGATAAGGTATCTTGTTGACTTCTTGTTCTATTTATTGTATGATCGTATGTTGTTTGTTTCATGGACATTAAGACTCCTTGAATGAGACTATGTGAGTGTATGAGAGTCTCCTGAATTTAGGTGTGGTCTCTTGGCATCTGGCCAAAAGAAAATTTTATGGGTAAACTTGCCACGAAGACATTAAGAACACTCTCCAATATTTGTTTTTTTATTAAATTCAGTTTTTATCTTTTTTTGACCTGTCTGGGTCTCCTTCACCTCTTTGTTGAAGAGTTAACTTCTGCAGAGGGGGAGAAGGGGGAGGATTTCCTCTCAGTCCAGCTTGTCTGTGTCTGTGTTTCATGTCTTGCTGTTTAAAGTCGAAGCAACATTAACGCATGTCACTAACACACTAATATACATTATTTGTTCCCGGTCTAGAAGGTTTTGCTTTAACAATTGTTGGACTGTTATTATTCAGTACATTTTTAAGCATTTGTGTAGCCAGAAAATGCAGACGCTAATGTGGGATACCATCTATGTTATTACCGGCCGATTAGAAGGAGAATATGAAAGATTTGTTAAAGTGATAGAGCCAGGTTGAAGTTGGAAAGTACTGGATTGAGAATGCAAAACTGTGATTGAGTGATATTGAGGAAAATAAGTCGTGTCATCTGGTGGAGATAGATTTTAGATGTCCTTAGAATCTTGATCAACTAGAAAATTATACTGAGGCAGAGAAGTGCAGGATTGCCAGTTTTACTGTAAGTTGTTCTGAACGTTTATAAATGAAGGTTGTTTGCTGTGGATTCTACATTTCCAGGTGTCCAGAATCTCAAAGTACAATTTCAGATCACACTTGTGGGTGAGAATTTGTCACAGGACGTTGCCCTCACCTCGTTGAGAATAGTTGCAGACTTAGAGGCTGCTACATTTTTTCCTCCTTGTGACATCCAACAGAACTTAGTTGTACGGTAGCAAACTTTAGTTTGCTAGTACTGACCATAGCGGAACGAATCAGAGACAGGGGTCGCAACCCTCGACTGAATGCTATGGGAACTGTTCTCACTAAATCCGGAAGGGAAGCCAAATCAGAGAGGATTGGCCCCAAGGATACGATAAGGGATTTGGTCAGAGCAGAAAAAGGAAAGCTGCCATTAAGGATTCGGCAAGGATTCTTAAGAAGGCTGGTATGCCAGCCACAGGTTGCTCAGATGTCTGGAGGTGGAAAAAGTTTGAAGGTGAGAGCATGGTGCAAATTTCTCCCTAGAACGGACACTTGGATACTGAAAGATGAAGTTTCCTAGAGTACCTAGGAGAGTTATAGTACAAGTGTCTAGTACACCAGATGAACATGAAGGAAGATGTGTACTCTGCATATAAGGGGACAAACCCTGCCGAATGAACAGCTTGCAATGACTAGTCTAGTAAATGTATTTCCTATATGATTATATGAAAATCCATCAGGTTTCCAGAAAATTTTGGGAATGTTATAGGTGACTTGTGATGTTTCTTGATTTATTATTTTTGTGTACTGGGGAAGAGGTGCTTCATTTATAGGCAGAATTAAGAAAGTTCTAACTGATGTGACTACATGAATAGAACCAGTACTAGAATGGAAGGAAGGAAGGGAATTGTTCTTTATGAGGTTACAGATAGTAATACAGAGTTTGAACAACCAGTTAGTGTTAATCACTGGGTTAACTGATGCTGTCCAAGGGATAGAGGACGCAGGGGATAAGTAATAAGCTTGATTGTTCGATTAGTTAGCATATTTATTTGATATTTATTTGATATTACAGTCCTGGCATCCAAGACAGGAGGTTTAAGTATGTTTCCTAAGTTTAGGATGTCAAAAAGATGGAACTCAGAATGTTGAAACATAAAGTGATGTGATAATATGCACATAATAGGATTGTTGCCCATTGTGGGAAAACCATTATTGAAACTTAGAAACTCAGTAAGGTGTCTGAATTTGAAAATGTGTGTGTGCATGTCGATAGGGAAAAAAAGAAAAAACGTAGCACAGATTATCTTTGTAATGATGTTTTGGTTTTTTTAAAGGAAAAAAGAAGAAAATTATTTTGTTCTATACGAAGTAAATTAGAAGTCACTCCCATATCTGCTGTGTAATGTTCTGTGTATGATTTTGTTGTGTGATCAGGAGATTGATCTGATCCTTCAGTTGATGTTTCTGCTTACTTTGCTGATATATGTATATTGTGAATATTTGCCTAACCTTATTGTATTGATATTATGAGATTGTACAAATGTGTTTCTGTTTCTTTAAGAGAGATTGCTGAGGTCTGTAGTCCTACACAGGACACAGTTATGAGATACAGGGGGGATACCCAGCTGCAGCTATGAGTGGGATAGGAAGCTATGTGAGCTGCAGCATGATAAGATAATACTGGCTCTTCTTGGATTGTCTAGCTTTGACCGGTATATCTCTCTCACTAAGACAAACTTAAGAATCTATTGATAACTTTTTTATTGAGTTCTATTATAGATGGTCTTGGATTTGGGAAAGATGGTGGATCCTGTATCAGATATGCCACAGTCACCGAATATGAGGTAAACCAAGCGTAAGGAGACCGGAGACCTATTATGGGACTCCAAGGGTCTTAGCTGAACTTGAAGCCATCGCTTGAACATGGTACAATGTCTGAGGGTAGGTGTTTGATATAGTGGGATTATGGTCTGATCTGGAGAGCGAGAACTTTCTGTATGCTTAATGTTAAGCCTAAAAGGATTTCTAGGCTGTTCAGGTAGTGATGGAGACTCTGCTGCTGCCCCCACACAGGTGGGTATAGTTGGAAGTCATGGCACACACCAAGGCTGATAGGGAAAGTAGAGGAGTAACATGTGGGCAGACATTGCCATTAGCCCAGCTGCGGAAGCCTAGGGGACATGTTTTACTGCTAGACCCAAAACGTTTTAGCTCTCTTTTCAGATTTTACGACACTGATGCACTGAGAACTGTCCAGGAGGAGAGGAGACTTGGAAAAAGGATGTACAAGTCCTGGTGTTCGGTGGTAAGAGAGTATTTTTGCTGACAGCATCGTCCCCATTGATGGTATAAGCAGCATTATGTGTACTGTTTAGTCGTAGCCATGTGTGACCTGGTGAGCGGAGGATGGGCAGCTGCAGGATTTAGTATCACTACAGTCAGATATATATATGTAAGCCGCATGGCATGTGTTAGGCCAAAGGGTCAGGCCTGAAGCCCTTGTACCTGTTCCAGGGATTGCAGATTGAGTATATACGATTATTAAAGGTGAGACGGTATAAGTATGTGCTTGTGTGTAGTTGTTTCCCTTCAGGATGGCTTGGGGCATATCTGGTGAAGAAAACCACCACAAACGGGACTGACTAGTGTAAGTAAGATCCCCGAGACCATCAAAGTGATAATGGAACTTACCATACGGGTAATAAAGAAAATGTATACCATGGGGATATAACAAGTGTTTCTTACCCCCATGCTGTTCCCAGAGTATTGGAAAGTATTTAGTGGTTGTCACATGCATTTGTATTCTCTGTAGTGTTCATTTATGACAGGAGAAATTGGCCTTAGCCCTAGATTTGGATTGTATTGTTCATAATTGTCCAGATGTAGTCTGATGTCCTGACTATGTGATGAATCATTAATGTCATATGATTAGTGTATATTTCCAGTTTCCTTTCCCTCCAGATTCTAAGTCAGTGGAAGGAACTTATAAACTAAAACCCAAAGATTGATTTTAATTTTCCACAAGAGCTTCAAATCAGACATTCTGACATGGCAGAATATGTAGGGATATGCATAAGAATCTCCCATAGACTCCTAACCGTGGTCTCAGCTCTATTCCAGATTCTGACTCATTGGAGGAGACTCATTCTCTACAGCCTGGAGATTGGGTTACTGTGAGGTGACACAGGAGATCCTTGGTGGATCCACGGTTCAATGATCCATTCCAGATCCAGCTAAGCATATTCACCTCAGTGAAACTGGATGGAAAGCCGACTTGGATTCAAGCCTCACATTACAGCCGATTCCTCAATCATGAGTCTCAGAGATTATCTGATTTCTTATTCAATATTTTGTTTATGTTTTAGGTCAGAACATATGATGACAGGCAGATAAAGTAAATTATTAATACTAGTATTTGGTATATAAAGCTGTTAGTTCGAGGCACTAGCCAGCATGTTATGATATTAGATTATTTGACTACAGCTCAATTATGTCAGATTGTGGCCCCAGCGTGTTGCTGTTACATTGATGCCCAAGGTATGCTTAGGGTTGCCCATAATTTACTAGAAACAAGGAGATTGAAGGAAGAGTTCAGAGACAGTCATTCAGAAAAAGATGCCCCTGGCCAGGATGGCTATTCTGGTTATATCCAGTGAATTGGTTCAGGGGACCAGGAGGATAGGTTTTTGGAATTCTCCACAACATCCTTAAAGAGATGTTTTCTGATATTTATACTGTAGATTGTGCTTAGACTTGATTTGATTATTTAAAATAGAGCACTAAAGTCTAATTGTTTTTCAGATAAAGTTAAGATTGGACCAACTTTTGAGCAAGGCTCCAACGTCCATTCCATGATGATATTGATGATCTGAAAATGTACATGTACTCATTGCGGAAAAGAGGCTCTAGACGACCTGTCCGACTGAATATATTGTGGGACAAAGTTCGAAACAGCCACAGCCTGCTAAGAAGAAGCTTTTCCGCCATATTAATATATATGTTGTCCATCTTGTAGCATACTCATTATTACAGTTAGGGCAGCAGTAAAGGAGAATGCTCCCTCTAGTTTGTATCTTTTTGTCCTTTTCTTATACAAGGTCCTGTGGATCAGATTTGATTCAAGTTAGAAGGATAGAGGTGGTGGGACCATCCGGATGGATGCTTGCATCCCTCAATCTGTGGAATTAGTATTCACACACTTTGAGTAGGTAGGATGGTTCTGTTTTGCTATCCATGAGAGAAAGGGAGGTAGTTAGGAAATTTGGGCCTTGTATGAAAATGATAAAAAGAGGGGAGTTGTTAGAGAAGTTCAATTGATGTGTATTCTTATTGATACACACAGCAGCCATTTTGTCTTTTAGTATCCATGTCTCATCCGCACTCAACCTCTTGTGCTGTTGAGATTGCCAGAAGTATGGGACAACAAGTTAGTTGCGGCCAACAAGATGTTCTGCGGTTTTTCTCAGAAGTGAGGGAAATAGCTGCCAAAGGTTATCATTTTCAGACCAATTAGCAGACTATGATGGATGCCAGATGTAGGGAAAAAGTCCCCAAATTCCTTGATCACATACTAAAAGAATGTATTTTTGGCCAGGTTATGCATGACGCCTGACCAGTCACAGAATAATCTTATTGGTAGAATTCTAACATAATCTGATTGGTTAATATCTGATTATATGGTCTACCTGGTCGGTCCTGGGGTAAGGTAAATGACAACGCTAACACACTGCTGTTAATGTCTTTTGTACTCTCTGCTGCCTTGTCATCCTGATAGAGCTAGCACTACTATAATCACCCCCTTTGCCACAATGTTGTCAGCCTTCTGCACTGTATTGAGAAGGCAACAAACACCATATAGTACACAAATAGACACAAATAGAAATTGCAATTAGGGGTTCCTGAAATGTAGTGTATATGTCACAGGCAAAAGTCTATATGTCACAGGCAAAAGGCAAGCTGCTAAACAGGGCAAGAATAATTGCAGATACAACTTTTTCAGATTTCTGATCGTTGTAAATTTTTGTTACCCTTCATATTGAATTTTCTATGTTGTCATCCATCTTGTGGATTGTCTTGTTGACTTATAACATCATCTGGCAGAGATTCAAGGAGTTGGTGATGCCTGCACCAAAGACAGAATAGTGGATTGTAATTGCTGATGGGTTTTGGGAATCCGCGTAGTTTAGGATGAAGGGGTTGTCTAGGAAATACCTTTTTTTCCTGGAGGCCAGGGAAGGAGAAAAAGAAAATAAAGCAGTGCCTGAGGAAAGGAACCACTTTATAGCATTTCACAAGTGGCAGCCTTCTCCACAACTGCTCAGAAAAGCTAAATCAATCTGTTGCTTTATCAACCAAAAGAGACTCAAGTAGAGGCCTTTAAGAAAAATCTACCTACCTACTTCTATGACTACCCAAGCAATTGAATAGTCCAGCCATAAGCACCAAAAGACCAGCATCTTTTTTTACCTCTATAGCAGCGGTTCTCAACCTGTGGGTCGTGACCCCGGCGGGGGGTCGAACGACCAAAACACAGGGGTCGCCTAAAGCCATCGGAAAATACATATTTCCGATGGCTTTAGCCGCTGAGAAGCCACGCTACCTTTTGCAGCAGGGTAGCTGCTAAATCCTAGTGGGCTAAAGGACTTCCGGTGATGTCGTGACCATGTGATCAGGCTTTGGTGTGGGTGGAGCCATTCAGAACAGTGCCGAGTTACACAGGAAGAGAAGGCTGCAGTGAATTGAGGCTGGAAGGTAAGATGGAGAGAAGAGACAGCATGTGTAAGCAAGAGGGGGGGAAAGGGGGTTCAGGCTGTGTGTGAGCATGATAGGGTGGTGCAGGCTGTGTGTGAGCATGATATGAGGGTTCAGGCTGTGTGTCAGCATGATAGGAGGGTTCAGGCTGTGTGTCAGCATGATAGGGGGGTTCAGGCTGTGTGTCAGCATGATAGGGGGGTTCAGGCTGTGTGTCAGCATGATAGGGGGGGTTCAGGCTGATGGGGGGGTTCAGGCTGTGTGTTAGCATGATAGGGGGGGTTCAGGCTGATGGGGGGGTTCAGGCTGTGTGTGAGCGTGATAGGGCGTTCAGGCTGTGTGTCAGCATGATAGGGGGTTCAGGCTGTGTGTCAGCGTGATAGGGGGGTTCAGGCTGATGGGGGGGTTCAGGCTGTGTGTGAGCGTGATAGGGCATTCAGGCTGTGTGTGAGCAAGATGAGGGGAAAGGGGTTTCAGGCTGATGGGGGGTTAAGGCTGTGTGTGAGCAAGGGGGGGGGGGTCAGCAGATTTTGTGGAACAGAGCTTTTGTGATTAATCACTATGTTTAAATTATGTTTGATTTGTAGCAATGAGAATACATAATGCATATCAGGTATTTACATTCCGAATCATAACTGTAGCAAAATTAAGGCCGTTCACACGGGCACAGAGGGGGCAGATTATGGCGCAAAATCCACATCATAATCCGCCCTCTCACAATGGAGGTCTATTTAGACTGCCAGGCTTGTTTTTCGCGTGAGCGGCATGCTGCTGCTCACGGAAAAAAAGAAGCGGGCTGCCCTTTCTTCAGGCGGATTCCGCAGCTTGGCGAGCCGTGGCATCCGCCTGGCAGCAGCAACCTCCGTAGTCGGCCCATTAATTTGAGCCGACTCCGGGGGGGAAGCCGCGACCGCGACAATTGTGGCAAGCGTGTTTTGACCCGAGAGTGACGCGGCTCCCCGCGTCACTCTCAGTGCCTAAATACACTATGAATCCGCTATACCACCCCCTGTGTGAACTAGCCCTTACAGTTATGAAGTAGCCACCAAAATTATTTTTTGGTTTGGGGTCACCGCCAGCGCCGCACCTCCCATGACGCGACCTGAAGCGACCACTTCAGGCGGCACTATGCCAGGTCCCCAGGGAGGGCGGCATTTTTGCTTACCTAAGCCAGTCCAGGACAAGCTGTCCTGGACTGGCTTAGCACCGAGCGGTGGATTGGGGAGGCCACTGGAGCAGCGCTGCTCCAGCAGCCTCCCCTCACGCTCAGGCAGAGAGCAGGTCCTCTCCGTGCCTGCTCTCTGCCTGTGAACGCCGCTAAGCCCCGCCCCTCCCCTTAGCCCTGCCCCTCCGCTCCGCCCCCTCAGGGGAGAGTGCTTTCTGTCGTTCGCCTCGGGCGATGAAAGGGGCAGGTTCACGCCTGGTCAGCGCAACATGAGGAACTTTATTGCAGGGTCACGGCATTAGAAAGGTTGAGAACGACTGCTCTACAGTATCAAGAAAGACTCCCAGTAGTTGAGCAGCAAAGAGAAAATCCACAATGACACTGGAAAAGGGACAGAATTCTTCTAATGCTAAAAATCCATTTCTATACCTAGTAGTACATAAGGTGCTGCTAATGACGACGATGATATTGTGGTCCTTAATTAGAACTCTTATGCTTAACACTGTTGTTTTTCTGGTTTTGTTGGACCTATTTGGTATCTGTATCAAATAATAAATATAACCACAAAAATCTGTATTTCCAATAAATAGATAAATTTTATTATAATCATCAAAAGAAAAAAAATGAGACACAATAAAAACAATTAAAATCGCATTGATATGAGTGGAGGTCGCACTGCCGCACAATATATAGTAATCACACAATGTATAAATAATCAAATACAATAACAGTGTTTAGATAATAGGAAGTATGCAATTGTATGCATTAAATACATATATGTAGATACCTTCAGTCCCAGAGATTATGGTGTGAATTGAGATTGTCTCACACTAAATAGATTAGTGTACAATGGTTCACTTTCAGAGACTCTTTACGGTATTACTTTCCCCTCCACCCCATTTTTCCCCTCCCTTTTCCCCCTCCGCCTGCCCCCTCCCCCCCCCTGCCTTGTTCTCTTAAAAACTGTGAAAATTTCAATAAAACTTTTAATGGAAAAAAAAAGAAGAGTGTGACCAGGTCCGCCGCACCCTCTGCCCCTGCTAGCTACATCTCTGCTCTGCATTCTTGATGCAGCCTGTAGCCATGTAGTTAAGCACTTGAGCTAGTAATGCAATTTAGGATTTTATACAAATAATTGCATTTGATTTATAAGACAGTTTTAAATGTTAAGTCTGCTAACTTGCATAGTTGTGTGCGTGCCTTATGCTTGAACAATTTGACTGTGTGAGAAACATAGCCCTTTCCATATCACATTGTATGTGGAGGTAAAAAAAGCAGCATACATATAGTATTTAGGGTGATAAAGTATAAAGTATATACATTTAACTGGCACACAAGAATTAAAAAAAATTCAAAACAGAGAAAGGCCCTGTCAAATTGGGACACAAAATAGACCAAAAATGCACACCATGGAAAGAAGAAATAGTACAATAATTGTAGGCTCAAAACATTCTCCCTAAACTAGCGGAATGTAGATGAATACAGAGCATTCAGTGTCTAACAATCTACAAGGAAAATAATTAAGCAAGAAACCGTACATAACTGTGGATATATAACAAAAAAAAATCTATGTAAAAATATGTACATTAAAAAATAGAATTAAACACATACAAAAAAGGAAAGATAATATCAAAGACCAAATATATTAGAACTGATCCATATAGATACCAATAGTAGTGTTGTAATAATTTAAATATCCTCACCTAGAATCACAGATAGTGTTAAAAAAAAGAAGTAATGGAGCCTAGAATGAAGGGATAATTACCATAGGTACAAACTGAACTGAAGAGCCTAGGTCCTACCAGAGGAACTGGTTGTTCCATTCTGGGGGCCTACGCAACAGTTTCCTGCTAATAGCCTACACCACAGCTCCTTCACTAAAATCTTACATGTGTGCTGACTGTCTGGTGTTACTGAGTATGTTCCCAGTATAATCATTCCTTATAGTACTGTGCATGCTCCAATAGCTCCATGGCCGTTCCATGCACAGTACTGTATGGGGAATGAAATGGCCATGGAACAATAAACGTATATGATTACAAGATTGTAGTGAAGGAGCTGTGATGCAGACATAGCACACAGGGCTGCCAGAAGGAATTTTGAACCACCCAAACAGTATAATGCTCCACATGGTACATAATGCTCCACAGTGCTCTCCACAGTATAAAATGCTCCACTGAGCCTTCATAGTGGCACCACATGGTATATAATGATATACACAGTATAGTATGCTCCCCAGAGCCCAACACAGTATAATACCACTTAGTGGTCCCACACAGTATAATATGCTCACCAGCAGCTCCACACAATATAATATACCCCACACAGTATAAAAGGCTCCCTTCCTAGTATAATGCTCCACAGTTCCACAGTGGCCCCACACATTATAATATGTGAAGGGCACACTCTAGAGCACGTTGCACTGTGTGGGAGAAACTTAGGTGTTATTATGCTGAATGGAGGCACTGATGGGAACAAAGAAGGGTGCTATTACTGTGGAGGGTACAAAGGGACTGGAGTTGTCATCCCTTTGGGAGGTATGCCTAAGTGGTACGAGGTGGTTGGGGTAGGGGTGTCCCACTTATGAAACCTCTGACCTGGGCAGTGTTATTTCATATTATCTTATCATAATACAGCCAAAAGACAAATCTGGATTTTTTTTTTTTTAAATAGAGTGTACCATGAGATGTGTTGTCACCTCATACATTCTATATGTGTTGTACTATGGATATTCTAATACAAACTCTAGCTAATGAATGATTAGCATGCATCCTGTGCTCCTGTAACCAGGATAATGTTCATTACCCCAGTACATAATATTTACAGAGAGCATCCTCATTCTGTCAACAAGGTAAGCGATTTAGGTTAAGTGATATTTTTTTAAACCACATTTCCCACAGCTAAATACACATGTCTCCGATGAATAAAACCATATCATCTAGTTTTTTGATTTATTACTTGACCTGCGTGTAACATATTTCTTGGCGAATCTTTCAGGGTTGGTTGAATATGCATAGAAAAAGTAATTAGTGTCTCCCGTATTTGTTATGCCGAGAAAGTTCAGACCAACTTGTTTCTTCTCTATCACTGATGTATAAATTATAGGAACACTTGAGAAGTGGTTATTGTGTTCAAGGATAAGTATCTCGATTATGAGGATTAAATATGAAATCCACATCAAAATCTTTCTTCAAACTATATTATAATGAGTGTTGTATAGAGAGCCCAAGTCAAGGTCTACTGAGAACTACCTTGAAATGATGTTTGTGCATCAGGTTGTAATAAAACTTTTTATGAGATGATAATCGGTATCTGAGGATGACTACCAAACAATGTTACACCTGCCTGTGATTAGATTTTTATAGGACACATACAACCAATTGTCATCTTAATCCTCAAGATGTTTAGATTTGTTCTGGATTATGTTACATTTTAATGAATTCCACTTGAGAGTCTTCAAAAATGTAATAATGTGTATTAAAGGGCTATATTATAAATGAGAGTGTTTCTATACTTTATACTTTTTTGTAAAGCAAAATTATTATGAGAAAACAGATCTCTTTGCTTATATTTGTGATGATGACAGTGAATTGCTATTACCAATGTAAATTAGGCTTTTTCAAAGCAGCAATGTCTTTCAATCCTCCATTTTGTACAGTTGCTTTCAGCAGCATGTTCGTCGGTACATATGGATTTTATAAGAACAAATTAGGTTGTAATACATTTGTCAATTATTTGATTTCACAAAACATTTTTCTTATCTTTGTAGTATAGTACAACAAAAAAGGTTTATTATCTCACTTCTGTTGAAATAAACTTAGGCTTAGGTGTCATTCATGAATAGAACCCCATCCTGGTCATTTGCAGGTGGTTTGCTTTGTGTGGTGTGGGGAAGTTAGTTCGGTAGAAGCAGTGATGCAGACCCAAACAGTCAAGACAAGGACCCAAGATATGCAGCAAACTGATTTATTTAGAAAAAAACAGGAAAATAAGTAAACCTTGACTTCAGGCACAAAATAAGAAAAACAAAATACAGCCTTAACTACAGGCAATAACAAAATAAAAAACCCTGCTCGTCTGAGCAACTAACTAAACAGAACTGATAACCTAACTATACGTATGGCTTACCACCAGCCACACAAACAAAACAGGCGCAATATTGTCTCACCGGACTCAGGGTTACAGGACAGAACCACACACTTCCTTTCACTCCATGGAACTGCACTGGAATGGAGGATCTGAAGCCTTTTCCTGGCCTAGTAATGAGCCAAGGATTTACACTTGGGCTGAAGCCTACTCAAGACCCGCACTGGACCACACATATGTCAGAAACCTGGGGCTGATATATCTGGATTCCAGCACTCTGCCTGTCACCTTTTCACAGTGGTTTTTGTCACTACTATGCATATTTATACTTTTTGTAATTTTTTTTTTTATTGTGAACTCTCCCTAGCAGGACAAAATGCAAAAGTAAACTCATAGCAACACTTTCTCATTCTATTTATTTGATTTTCACATAGAGAAAAGATAAGAAATGCGGTATCAGTTATACTACTTTAAACGTTCCAATGAAATGGGCTAAGTAAATTGTTAACCATTGCAACAAATATGACATACAATCTAGCAACAAAACCCACCTTCCTATTCCTGTGCATTTATGGGCTATACCAAGAAATAAAAGAGGACAAGAGTACTACCAAATGAGAGTTAAAGGGGTTTTGACATTATTGTCACTTATCCCCTATCCACAGGATAGGGAATAAGTGACCAATCACTGGCTTCCCTGGTAATCAGGATGATAGAGTCAAAAAGTCCCCAAAAAGTCTCCTTGTTAGTGGAGCACCAGTACACTTGCATGAACTCCACTCCACCTGCAGTGGTAAATGGGACTGTAATCTTTGGAAGAACCTGCAACTCCACAGAAGTGAATAGAGAGACAGTCACAGGTGCTCCATTCACAAAGAGGCTTTAGCTGTGGCAACATGAGTGGCAGTCGGTAAAGTATAGAATAATATGATGGAAAAGGCCGCAAGACGTGTCTGGCTGAATGGTGCTAGCAATTTTGGTGTAGCAGGCAGTATTAACAATACTGTTAAATGTTTAAACAAAAGTACAGGGAGACAGTGGCACCTCTATTTGGAGGCATCAGCCAGAGGTGAGTTAAAATCCTCATAGACCCATGATTGATTCATTTTGACAAAACAATTTTTTTCTATGCTACTGGTGGCAGACAGTTTTGCACTTCTAAATATTACAACACCACAGCAGCACTGAACACCATCGGCCATTATGCTTTAGATAAAACTCCTATGTCAAACTGAGCCATTTCCTTCCACTGCTCTGACCTAATGGCTCAGATTGTTAATTTGTGACAGAGGGATTTATGTTTTTATTGTGGGGTTGCCGATCATGTTCTAAAAGACTGTCCCAAACAGTCAGTGCTGGAAAACTCTAAGGCCTATGTGGTTTTTTGGAAGACAATCTAGTCGGTCTGGTATTTCCCACCATCTCAACACTTTCATTATTTAAAGCTGGATATGTTTTTATGGTCATCTATCTTAATAACAATGCACAAAGGCTCTGTGCTTATATTTATACCTATGCCAAGAGTGATAGTCAGAATTATAAAAGATTGCTACACTTTGCTGGGTGGAAACAGGGTGAAGGCAGCTCTGAGGTGAGATAGCACTCCCAACCCGAACGACTGGCCCATGCTAGAGGCATGTTTATGTGGATGGGCATGGTTAGTCTTATATATATCCAGCCTCTCTGAGATGTCACACCCCTGCCACTATGACTGCTTTGGCGTAAACACTGTCACATCAGTCATTCTCTCAATGATCCAATGTGTTAACCTTGGGGAACTGTGTCGGGAAGTTTTGATACAAGTTCCTTATGAGATTTGGAACTCTGCCTTGTAGATAATGTTCTTGTTTGACCTAAGGGACATTTAAACTAGTATTTAGAATAGAGGATAGATAGGGCGTGTCTCCTTATGAGATGAATCTAAGGCCTCGTTCACATCTGCATTGGTATTCCATTCGGGGAGTCCGCATGGGGACACTCCCTCCCCCAACGGAATACCAAATGCATTTGCAAGTGGTCTGCAATGAGAGCACACGGATCCCCATAGACTATAATGGGGTCCGTGTGCTTGCCACGAGATCTCCGCAGGGAACATGCGGAGAGGAAAGTACTTCACAATCTAATTTCATCTCCACATGCGGACTCCTCGAACGGATTACCAAACGCAGATGTGAACGAGGGGTAAGTCTCTGATTCTGACTGAGAATAACTAAGGACTAAGATTACCAGAATGGTCATTCTATGTATGGATTTAGTCTATTGATCTATGACTGAACAATAATAACTGCACCTCTATCCTTGATCTCCAGCTCTTTTGGTTCTTTAATAGCAAGGTACTTTGGCGTGTGCGATTATTTACGTAGGCACTAGGCTGCACGATCATCCCTCTGTCAGAGAACTAAACTCGAAGCTAATTTCTTCATCTTGGCATGGTTGAGGGTATTTGTGTGTTTGGGGCCTATCTCTCAGCATTACATAGGATTTAAACAGCTAGTTCTACTTCTCTCTGTTATCAGTAAGATTCTGCTATTTTCTGATATTTGCTCCAGGAACTCTACCATAACACCATAATTGTAATAATTTTTTTTCTGTTTCAATGGCAGCAGTTTGTATTCATATTGTATGTACTATATACTCGAGTATAAGCCAAGTTTTTCAGCACAGTTTTTGTGCTGAAAAAGCCCCCCTCGGCTTATACTCGAGTCAGGCAAAAAAATTTTTTTTCTTTTTTTGGGGGGTGGGGTGGGGGTGGGGGAATGTTATGGCCAGCCGTAATAGTAATGTATAGAATCTCCCATAAAATAGTCAAGAAAAAAAATGCTTTCAAAAAAATATAGTAAAAAAATAAAATAAATAAAAGTTCTAAATCACTTTTTTCCCTAGAATACATATAAATGTAGAAAATTACTGTGAAACACATACACATTAGGTATCCCTGTGTCTGAAAGTGCCCGGTCTACTGAATATAGGGTATCTGCAGTGCTCCTCTTCTGTCGGGAAGGGGTTAATAGGAGCACTGCAGATACCCTATATTCAGCCAGGCTGAATTCCAAGTGGGGGAAAAAAACTCAGTCCTCAAGCTCAGGGAAGGGGCAGACAGACAACCAAAACACCCCCTCCCCTTCCCCAGCACCCAGCAACTACTGCACCCAAAAACTCTGACCATTTTAATTTTTGAAATTTACCAGTAGCTGCTGCATTCCCCCCCTCGGCTTATACTCGAGTCAATAAGTTTTCCCAGTTTTTGTGGTAAAATTATGGGCCTTGGCTTATATTCGGATTGGCTTATACTCGAGTATATACGGTACATTGTATAACCAATCCCCAGCTTAAACAATGGAGATTTTTTTCAGAGGCTACGAGAGTTTATTGGGTGAGTAACAAAAACTCCTTAACAATCTGTTATTTTTTTTGTAGATTAGTAAGCTCTGTCACACGTTTTACCGGGTGAGCAAAAAAACCAAAAACCCAATCCTTAAATAACAGAGATTTTACCAGATTAGTGCAGGCAGAATCAGTGTTTTGCTGTTAGAACAGCAATTTAAATTAATTTATCAAAAAAAAAAAAAAATTAACTCTTGCACAAAAAACCTTAAGAAAAGACTGGACTGACTTTGTCAGTAAAAACTATCTGTGGACAGATCAAACTCCTGTATTGCAAAACAGAATTAGACAAACTAAGATTATTGGCAATGAAAGGGTTAACTGTCCTTTGTCAGTGTTACTGCTATAATCAGACTCACATAGCGCAGATATTCTTCCTCATTCCTTTCTATGATTTTTATCACTTATCTTTACTGTGATCAGTGGTATAAGTACCGACATAGCAGTCGACAAAATTACGGGGCCATGTGGGTCCCTGCTACTTTTTTTTTTTTTTTTTAATAGACTATTACCTGCAGGAGTGACCCCAGCAGGTAACAGGCCCTGTTTACTTAGCAGTCCTCGTTCCTGTGCACGGCTGCCTCCCTCACCCCATGTATCCCATATCACACTGCTGGTGCCCCTTGGAGAGAAGAAGGGAAAGCAGAGGTAGCTGTGAGCAGAAGCCAGGATCAATAATTAAGGTCACAAATCTCAACAAATACTGCAATTATTATAGTCTAGGATCTCTTAAAACCCCAGAGTATAATGATCAAAGGGCCAGGGAAGGTGAGCGAACATACAAAACAGTGTTACTCACCTCTGCAGCGCGACTCCATGCTGTCTTCAGGCTCTGTCATGACGTTGGTCAGACCAGCGTGGCGATATATAAACCTACGTCTGTCACATTGTAGAACAGGGATAGGGAAACTTTGGCTCTCCAGCTGCTGTGAAACTACAACTCCCAGCATGCTCCATTCACTTCCATGGGAGTTCCCAGAACAGCAGAGCCAGTATGCATGCTGCAAGTTGTAGTTTTGCAACAGCTGGAGAGCTGTACGTTCCCTACCCCTGTTGTAGAGGAACGACATTATAGTGGGGGCATTATACTGTGTGGGGGCCAGAAAAGGGGGTGCCATAGGGGAATCCCCAATTCAAAAGTTTGCTATGGGGCCCAGTCTTTGCTAGTTACACCCCTGCCTGTAATTGATTAAATCTGATTAAACTCTATTGTAATTGTGCTACTCTTAATTTTGGCTAGCTCTGTTGCAAGCTTTGCAGCACTCAGTACTCTGTATTACACAGTGATGAATAACATATCCATCCCCTACTTCCACCATTACTGAAATGCCTTGTGTTCCAGCCCAGACAACCTTATGTACTGTATATGACGTCAGCATTGTACGGTGTCCACCTACCACTGACTATTGACTGTCAGATGGCGCCAGGACATCAAAGTGTCTCACAAGACACGTATTTTTACTGTGCAATACATGTGGCAGCGGCTATTTTAGTTCATCAAAGACAAATTGCCATTTTTTTGGTCTAGTTAAAAACCAGATGATTTGGACTATTTGGATCGAACCCAAGTTGTGACAAGACAAAATCCAGTCTTTAATGCAGAGTAATGAAAAAACATTCTCTAGAATTATTTTCTGAGAAATACAGATATCGTCGAAAATAGACAAATGAGAAAAAAAAGATTCTCTTTAATCTATCATTATGCTTCCCAAAATTCCAAAATTCATCACTCCAGTACTCCAGGAGGAAGATTAAACTGATATCAGTATGTTGGTGGCAGATAAAAAATGAAGACAAACAACGGTGACAACAGTGTGTACTTGAAGAGAATGCTAGTAAATGAGAGGGCTAGATCTTGTTACATCACTTTAAGGAGTAAGAGTTAAAACATTGAAACCACGTTGCTCCACGATCAGTTCATGTTGTGAAGCCCCAGTTTGCTTTGCCAGAGCTTCGATGTTAAGCATCTAACAATCACTGGACCATTTTAAAAGTTTTTTTTTTCCTGAACAAAGACTAAAATGCTGCTTCTCTAAAATGGGAATATACAGCAGCTGTTACCAGCTATTTGAAGCCCATTGAGCATGAACTGGGCTGCTGAATAATGCAGACAAGATAATGAACTAGAGACAAATGATCCCATGAGGGCTCCTGCTGGGTTACAAGAAGAATATGCTTATGAGCTAGATTTATTATCTTAACATCGCTTTTTGTGACCTCCAATTTAGAATAAATACCTGAGACTTCAATAAATAGGATATTCTTAGCTACATTAGAGCCAGAGGTTCATAAGCCATAGAAACACTGAAACTATAAGTCTTATTGAACAGACACTATAGCATTTAATTGGTGGACATAAGTCAGGTATACAGTGACTATGTTTACCTTGTGAACAGCAGGCATAGCCAAAGATTTGTCAAGCTAATGCCCCACGTAGCGAATCGCAGATAAAAACGCAGCAGAAGAAAACAGCAAAAATGCATTGTGTATTTTTTTCCACAGTGTTTTCAGTGAGTTTTTGTTCTATTTCTTCTGTTTTATTGCTCCCCTATTAAATCAATGGAGAAGAAACACTTGTAATTCTACAGCTGAAAGTAACATGTTGCCCCCCCCCCTGCATCTCCACAACATGGGGCATAAGGCTAAGCTTTACCCTCAGGCTAAGGGTTGGTTCACATCTGCGTTGGTATTCCGTTCAGGGGAGTCTGCATGGGGACCCCCCTCCCTCCTTCCCGAACGTAATACCCAACACAATTGCAAACACTGTGTAGTAAAAGCACACAGATCCCCATATACTATAATAGGGTCCGTGTGCTTGCTGCAAGATCTCCGCAGCGAACATGCGGAGAGGAAAGTACCGTATTTTTCGGACTATAAGACGCACTTTTTTTCCTCCCAATATGGGAGGAAAATGTGTGTGCGTCTTATAGACCGAATGCAGCGTGTGCAGCGTCTGTGTCCTGTCTATGAGGAGCAGCACGGAGAGCAGCACGGTGCCTGCCTGCTCTGCCCCTCCTTCCCTGTCTGTGTCGCGTGTTTGCAGGAGCGAGATATGAGAGGCAGCGAAGTAGGGGCGGGCCAGACAGGTGAAGGAAGCCTGGTTTCAAGCTTGCCGAGAAAACCACGCCTCCTTCTCCCATCTGGCCCGCCCCTCCTTCACTGCCTCTCAGATCTGGCTCCGGCAATGATGCCACACAGACAGGGAAGGAGGGGCGGGCCAAACGGGAGGAGGAGGCGTGGTTTTCTCGGCAAGCTTGAAACCACTCCTCCTTCACCCGTCTGGCCCGCCCCTACTTCCCTGCCTGTGTGGCTTCATTGCAAGAGCCAGATCTGAGAGGCAGTGAAGGAGGGGCGGGCCAGATGGGAGAAGGAGGTGTGTTTTCAAGTTTGCTTAGAAAACCACACCTCCTTCACCCGTCTGGCCCGCCCCTTTTTCTCTTGTTGCATAGCTTCACTTCCATGGATGAGATAGATTAGATATAGATGGATAGAAAGACAGACAGACACAGACAGATAGATGGATAGATAGGAGATAGGTAGATAGATAGATAGATGGATAGATAGATAGATAGAAAGACAGACAGACACAGATAGATGGATAGATGGATAGATAGATAGATAGATAGATAGATAGATAGATAGATAGACAGATAGATATAGATATATGTTCAAATCACCCCCATATCCCTAGAATACATATAAAACAAAAACATTACTGTGAAACACATACACATTTGGTATCCCTGTGTCCGAAAGCCCCCGGTTCTATTTACATTGGTGAAATATTATATTATTAGGTTATTAAATATTTCACCAATTTTTTTTCCTTAAAATTTTTTTTTCCCTATTTTCCTCCTCTAAAACCTTAGTGCGTCTTATGGTCCGGTGCGTCTTATAGTCCGAAAAATACGGTACTTCACAATCTACTTTCTTCTCCACATGACACGGACCCCATTATAGTCTATGAAGTCTGTGTGCTTTTACTGCACAGCGATTGCAAATGCGTTCGGTATTCCGTTCGGGGGGGTCCCCATGCAGACTCCCAAACGGGGTAAGACCTCACATTGAAAAAAAACGCAGTTTTTTTTGTTATAGATTTGCTGCACTTTTTTTTATTTTTATTTTTTATTTTTTTTACCAAATGCCAAGAGTGGCTAAAAAAGGAATGGAATCAATCCACTGTTCAATCCACTCTTGGTTATGGCTCAAAAAACTACAGCAAAATCTGCAACAAAAAAAGCTGCATTTCTGCAACGTAGGGTCCCAGCCTGAAAGTGTTTTTTTCATGAACATAACTTGTAGACAATTATAAGTTGTACATTTTTGTACATATGCATAATTTTAAAAATTGCAGAGTTTTACAGATTTTCTTTAATCGTCTTAGTGTTGAGAGTTTCTTTTCCCTTGTTAGGGCATGTTCACACGGAGGAGAAGGTCGCGGAAACCTTTTCCGCCTTGTGAACTTTCCGCGCGGCTAGCCGAGACAGGATGCTATAGTACTGTATAAAAATTTTAGTCAAATGTATAGAAAATTCTGTAAAGTAAGAATGTTTTCAAACATATTAGTGTTAGTACTCTGAACTGCAAACTACAGAAGGCTAAGCAATGCAGAATAAAAGTCATATAATGGCTAAAAAATAGTGTTATTTGGACAGCATGATGGCTCAGTGGTTAGCACTGTAGCCTTGCAGTGCTGGAGTCCTGGGTTCAAACCCGCCAGGACAACATCTGCAAGGAGTTTGTATGTTCTACCCGTGTTTGCGTGGATTTCCTCCTGTTCTACAAAAGACATACTGATAGGAAAAAAAGGAAAAAAAATATATGTTGTGATCCCTATATGGAGCTCACAATCTACAAAAAAAAAACATATTAGAGTTAAATAAATAAATGCTGTGGCCTGTGATTTCCATTACTGTTGCGATTTTGGAAATCACAGCATGTCAATTATACCTATGGAAACACTGGTGATTTCCCTATAGATATAATTGAAGCAGAAAGTCTGCAGAGGAAACCTGCGGAAAAAAACAGGATGCGTTACTGCCGCGTTTTTTCCCACAGTGCTTTTTCGCTGCGGGCCTACTACATGGAGCCTTAGCCTTAATAGTTTAGATATGCCAATTAAGAAAATTAAGCAAATCAAAAGAGAAATGTAAATCAAATATATTTTTGGTGTAACCACCCTTTGGTTTCAACACAGCATTATCTTCTGTGTTCACTTGCGCACAGTTTATGATGAAACTCAGAAGGGAAGTGTGTTCATGTAATTCCAGACAGACTGGATGATGTTAAGATCAGGGCTCAGGGGGGGTGGCCGGTGGTGGGGTGTAATCATCAGTCCTAGGCCATGGTAAATATTAATGTCATTAAGATTTCTCTTTTGTTCATTGACTAAAGCAAAATATTTACACTTCTGTTTCTGAAAGCATTCTTACTTTGCAGCATTGCATGTTTTTCAGATGTTTTTTTCTCCGCAGTTTTTCTTCATTAAATTTGTAGAGGAAATGCTTGTGTTTCCACAAGTAAAATTGACATGCTGCGTTTTGGAAAACACATGCATTTTTTTGAAAATGCAGCTGGAATGTGTGGAATGCAATAGCCAGAATCTCTTTTTTTTCCTCACAAAAAACGCTGCATTTCCGCAACATGGGGACCAAAGGTCCATTCAAACTGAGTAAATGTGCACTCATTTTGACAGAATACATGTGTAAAGAATACACGTGTAATAATAAGACTGCCATTGACTTCAATGACATTTTTTACATGTGTAAAAAAATCGTGTTTTCTGGCGCTTTTTTTACACATGTAAAAAATGTCATTGAAGTCAATGGGAGTCTTATTTTTACATGTGTATTCTGCCAAAATGAGCGCATGTTTACTCCATGTGAATAGACCCTTAACCTAAATGATGTGCTGTAAAGAAAACCTCTACAAAATTGGCAAGTGTTAGTTTATTATAAGGCTTAGTGGCCAGAGAAAAAAATCAGGATTTAGTACTTTTAAAATTATAGTGACATGGAAAATTAAAAAAAAAAAATTCTTAAAAAATATGTTTATACAATGACTTGGTTTAAAAAAATAAGCCATTTCCTGGAGGCACAATACGTTTAATGTGGTGAAGCGTTCTTTATTTCACAATCAGATAGGTTGCTTCTCCTTTTATGGAAATTTACTCCACTGTTATTTTATGTGCCCATTGTTATCTCTCATTTTCTGCACCCGTCTGTTTTGGTTACACTGGGTTCAAAATAGCGTTCGATCTACGTTCTCAGCTTTCCGTCTTCTGCATGCAGATGCAGAAGTGCAGGGTGCAGGGTGAAGATGTGAACGAGCCCTTACATGTTCATATTCTGGATACTTACTAAAAATGCTAAATAATGAACCTATTAAAGTATATCTAAATACAAACATTACATAAATTCATTATATTACAACTTTTTGTTTAAAGCCAGGGTCCCACATAGCATACATTCTGTGATAAAAACACATGTGTTTTATAGTACCTGCATAATGGATGGGATTCTGCCTGATTTCATCCACACATTGCAGAAAATATCTGCAGCAGAAATGCTGCAATTGGCAAAAATGTTGCTTTTTTCTAAATCGCAGCATGTCAGATACACCTACAGCAGGGGTGCTCACACTTTTTCAGGGTGTGAGCTACTTTATTAGCTGACCAAGGCAAAAGATCTACTAGGGCGGGGCCGGGGCGGTCCTACGGGCGGGGCCAGGTGGGTTTGTGGGTGAGGTCGGGCATGTGGGCGGGGCCAGGCGGATCGTGACAGCAGGAGACAGCAGCGTTCTGTGGCTGCCCATGGATCCCCACTGTCTGCTTCTTCACAGCACAGGCTGACAGTTATCTCTGGACACTGGCAGGCTGGGCCAGTGTCCGGAGATGACTTTCAGCCTGCACTGTGAACAAGCAGACACCGGGGATCCCTGCATCCCGCGATCGACCCATACGTCCTTTGCGATCTACCAGTAGATCGCGATCGACGTATTGGGCACCCCTGACCTACAGAAACAATGTCCGTTTCCATATAGGTATAATAGGGGCAAAAATGACTTTCTGTGAAAAGCTCTACTGAAAAAAGTCCAACGCATTTCCACTGCGGTCTTTTCCACAGCGGATCCGCTACATTGGGCCTTAGCCTAATATACTTTCTGCAGCAATTTAGTTACGTACTGAAATTTTTCTTAGAATAAAATAAGGGACTTTAAGCAAAGAAGAACAGACAAATTTGAGTCAAAACAGAAATAGGGACTGTCCTACTAAGGCTGAGTTCACATGGGGTTTTTTGGACCGGATTTTGATGCGGAATCCACCTCAGAATCTGGCTCCAAAAAGTCTCTCATTGACTTCAATGGGAGCTGTTCACTTCTTTTTTCCACTAGCGAGCTGCCCTATCTTGCCACAGAATCTGCTGCAGCGTCTGCAGCGCAATACTCCCTCCCGACTAGGCCCATTCATTTGGGCCTAATCCTGAGTGGAATGCACTAGCATCCAGTCGCGGCTAGCCGTTTTTTTTTGGGGCTGGATTCTGAGGCGGCCTCCGTGTCAAAATCCAGTCCAAAAACCCCTGTGTGAACTCAGCCTAAAAAAGCAACAAATGGAAGGTGGCTGATCATTTGATTTCTGATGCAATCGGAAAAGGGAAAGACAATCCTGTGCACCTATACCATTACTAGACAATATCTAACAATTCAGTGACACCAATTTTCTCTATCTATTTTCTATGTAGATTTTATTTTCCTCTTTAATAAGCGCTAAATAAATCATTACATTTCATTCCATTCGTATTTAGACATTTAAAATGTAAATGTATTTTTCTGACCAAAATGTAATGCTCATGCAGTGTAACATTAGGTCTCTTAGAACATAAAATTAGTAATTGATACATTCTGATAAACAGCATGCTTGTGGTCACCAGCCACTATTTGCCCTAGTTTGACTTTAATAAAACTTTACAGCATGTGATATTTAATCAGTTCTTTTTCTGAGGGTGAAGGCAAATGAGTAAAAATTAGTTAGGTTACTGGCTATGATAAATTTATATGCATACGGACACCTTACATCAGACACTGAATTGGTTAGGGAATTACTATATGAATATATCCAGGTAATTATATGTTTTGATGATTTCCTAAATTATATCTGAATCAGGAGAAAATTGATAAAATACAGAGAATACAAATATAATTTTATACTATCTTTATTCTACGCTTATCGGGTGGAGACCCTTTTAATCAAAGAATTAATGAATTAAACAGTTAATTATGAACACACATTCTTCCTGGTCATTAGGATCTTCACCATAGACCTGTCACAGCCGCTCTAATTATGATTAATATCTTATATTCAATTCCATCTCCATTCACTTGTCAAGTACAAATGCAATGACTATTATGTGCTCAAAGTTCAAAAACAGAGACTGATCTGCTCTTGACCTTATATTTTATTCATTATCACGCTCATATTTGTCAGGAAGCAAAGGTAATCTTATGTTTGGCTTTAATATTGTGAATGTATTGCTTGTATGACATTGTGTGTTCATGCTTGAAATTTCTGATGCTCCAAATTGTGTCACTAGGAAAAAAGTCTCAATATTTTGCTAATGGTGTCCTAGGTTCCTGACTCTATTTGCATTGTAAACCACAGATGCCTGCTAATGTATGATAGCTAGTCTCCTCTAGCGAAACATATTTAGCATGTTATTTATTTCATTTCCAGAATCAGTAAAAAAAAATTGTTTGCTGTTTAAACTATAGTTCAAATATGAATTATATCTACTAGGCTGATGGGATCAAATAAAAAATATGATGTTAATATTTTTAATATAATAATAAAACACAGCAATGCAGCATGAATTATTAGTAAGTATATTTCCAATTATAAAACAACATTTCATAAATGAATAGTGCATTTGAATATAGGAAAATATAAAATATCATAAAGATATTACAGAAATCTTTTTTTTTAGAAATGCCTCTTACCTGCACACAGGCTGTTTAGTTATATACAGCCCATCTCCCTGAAAGTCTATCTCAAGCTAAACCTTGGTTCACATCTGCGTTTGGTAATCCATTTGGGGAGTCCGCATGTGAACGCCCCAAAAGGACTACCAAATGCATTTGCAAGCAGTGTGCAGTGAAAGCATATGGACCCCATAAACTATAATGGGGTCCGTGTGCTTGCCGCGAGATCTCCACATGAGTCGTGTGGAGAGGAAAGAAGACTGTGAAGTACTTTTCTGTCCGCATGTTCTCGCGGCAAGCACATGGACCACAACAAAAAATTTATAATTAAATCATACCTCCAATTATAAAACAACTTCTCATTAATGAATAGTATTTTAGACTATAAGAAACTTTATGATAAATCTTATTAGTGAAATATGTTTCCTTATCAGACTGAGCTACGTTTTGGAAGGGGGAGGGAGAGGAGAAGGTTTCTGAAAAGGACATACAAATAGTTGCTGCTGCTAAATGCTGCTACACTGTGAGGGACTTGAAAATTGTAGGATAGCTATAGGGGTGAAGCAGCCTTGTAGCCAAAAATACACAATTCCATGATTTATCAAACCTAAGAACATTCCTAAGTAGAAGGACAGGTTCTCTGGAGGGACCAGCACAGCGCCGCACCTCCCATGAGGCGACCTGAAGCGACCGCTTCAGGCGGCGCTATGCCAGGGCCACGGGGAGGGCGGCATTTTTGCTGACCTAAGCTAGTCCAGGACAAGCTGTCCTGGACTGGTTTAGGGTCACCGTCACTGAGCGGTGGATTGGGGAGGCTGCTGGAGCAGCGCTCATGCCCCTCACGCTCAGGCAGAGAGCAGGTCCTCTCCGTGCCTGCTCTCTGCCTGCTAAAGACGCTCGCTCCACTCAGCCCCGCCCCCTCCGCGCGACCCCGACCCCTTCCACTCGGCCCTGTCCCCTCCTCCGGGGGGGGGGGGGGGGGGCGGC
The DNA here is from genome assembly GCF_031893055.1 of Leptodactylus fuscus. Taxonomy (NCBI): domain Eukaryota; kingdom Metazoa; phylum Chordata; class Amphibia; order Anura; family Leptodactylidae; genus Leptodactylus; species Leptodactylus fuscus. Next base: position 148,567,537 of record NC_134265.1, read on the forward strand.
TTTCTGTCGTCCGCCTCAGGCGGCAGAAAGCCATGGTTCACCCCTGGACCAGCACGTCCCCTGCAACAGCAGAAGTATATTGCTTGTGCACTGCAATCCAACAAGCATAGGCCTTAAGTTCTACTGTTGACTTATAACTGTCAACCTGTAAAATACCTTCTAATGAAGTATTGCATTTGCTGTGTATGCAACATCTACCTCAGTAAAGGAGAGTCTGTGTGTTCTTTTGTTGCCGGTGGGTTCCGGTGACTTACAGGGGATGGTGTTTGGGAAGCAGCTAGGGAGAAAACAGCCCAGGCAGAGCAGTGCCTTGACGGCAGAGGAGTGTGGTGGTGGCTGCAGTGGAGCCACCATATTGCCATTATCCTGGCATTGGCGATTACCTACCAGTACCTATTACAAGTAATCATCTGGTTGACTTATAGTGTATTGCATCCTGATGTCATGCCCTCTTCTTCCAGCTATATGTATATTGAAAAGCAAACATTTTGGAACTGCTTAAAGATATCGTTTAAATACCACTTTCTCCTATTGCCTTCTGTTGTCGTCTGTGACCTCTGCCAATTTCCACCTATGCTTTCTGCCAGATACAGCTCACAGTCCTATGGCTTACAACACTTACATTTACTCTGAGCCAGATGTTACTTCTCTGCTATCAAGATCTCCAGCGTGCTTATCAGCTATATCTTCCTTCTTCTCTTTCTCCCACCTCACTCAGCCTCCTTATCTGACCTTTCGATCACAGTTAGTGGCTCCAACTTTACCCAGTCTTACAAATCCCTTCTTTAGAATCCTTTGGTTCCAGTCCATGTTTCAAGCCACATACCTTACAACTTCCTGCCATCTCCACCTCCAAATTATTTCATGCAGTCTCTATTTCTTCAACCCTGAGTCAACAAAAATGGACATCCTGATCATCTCTCACATGAACTACTACATTCTTCTATGGTTCTAACTTTTTGTTTTCCTCCAGTCAACTCTTAACTTTCCTGTCTGCTTTTCCATTCATTCTCATTTCCCTCTTTCCTGTGCCAATTCCTTTCCTGGCTACTCTTTGCCCAACTCATTCAATTCAAGAGATTAAGAATGACACAACCTGATCCCTCCAGACATTTCTGACTTGATCTCCCCACATGTAATCTCCAGTTCTCTCCTGACCAGGGGTGAACCTAGCTTTTATGCCGCCTGAGGCGGACGACAGAAAGGGGGCAGAGTGGAGGGGGTGGGGCGGACCTAAGGGGCGGAGCGGATGAGGACGGGGCGGAGCGGAGCGAAGGGGGCGGGTCGGAGCGAAGGGAGGCGGAGCGAACGGGGCAGCGTTAGCAGGCAGAGAGCAGGCAGGGAGAGGACCTGCTCTCTGCCTGAGCGTGAGGGGAGGCCGGTGGAGCAGCGCTGCGTCCACAGGGCTGCCCCAATCCATCGCTTGTCCTGGACTGGCTTAGGTCAGCAAAAATGCCGCCCCCCCGGGGGCCCGACATAGCGCCGCCTGAAGCAGTCGCTTCAGGTCGCCTCATGGGAGGTGCGGCGCTGCTCCTAACCTCTTTCTTTGCTCTCCTATTATCATTTCCTTTGAATACTTTGAAACTTGCTACTTCAACACATCATGCCATCTCCCAAAAGCAAACTGAATATCCATCTCTTCAGGAAAGGCCTACAATAACCCTACTGCCACTACAATACTATATATACTAATCCCTCACCATTAACATTGCCATTTTTTGCTTACCTCTCTATTAGATAGCCTAGGCAATAATAGATGGGCCTTTGATGTAAAACCATTTTATCTTTTAGGAAGAAAGGAGAATGGCTGAAATAATGGCTCTGGCGGACATCACATCTGTACATTACAGGACATTGATTTTAATTCTATCAAAGTCATTACAAGTTTGTGTTTCTTATATTTTTATATTTTGTCTATTATAATTACATTAAGGATACTTTACAATATATAAGACATCTCTGCTAAAATCTGTATTGTGTCAGTTTTTCTCTTTGATTTCCTAATTATATTTTCTTTTTTATAATTGAAGTGGCTGCATGTAGAAACTGTAATTGACAAACTGATTGCCTATTAGTGAACTATGGTGAATAGTGATTCAGCTCAAGTGTGTATAGTTAGAGGTCTCTCTGATTAACTAATTGCTACCCCTCTCCCATGGCATGTCATTGTTAGTAAGCCTAATTGCCAAAGAGCATTGCAATTATGTCATAGAAATTCATCATATTTAATTAAGGAAATATTCTTATAGCTGTCTCTCCTACGTAGAGCAGAATCTCAAAAGACATATGAAAATAGATGGGTTTGAGAATAACTTTTAACATTTTTTGTTATGATTTGGGCTAGAAGAAGTGTTTGTGAAATGTCTGTGCGTGTCTCAGTATTAACCTGTGTTGAAATACTGTACAATATAATAAAGTTAATAGTATGATGTTATATAAATATAATGATAATAATAATAATATGCATTTGGTTACTCTGTGAAATGAGGTGAATAGCTAACCTCTAGTTACTGCTAGTGTGTTGTCTTAAAAGCATTTTCCAGTTCTGAACTATTCATGACTAGAAATGAGCGAGTAGTACTCGATTGAGTGGGTATTCGATTGAATACTACGGTATTCGAAATACTCGTACTCGATTGAGTACCACTCGCTATTCGAATGGAAAGGTTCGATGCAGAACCAGCATTGATTGACCGAATGCTATACAGTCGGCCAATCAACGCTGGTTCTTCTCCTACCTTTAGAAGTCTTCTCCGTGCAGCTTCCCCGCGGCGTCTTCTGGCTCTGAATTCACTCTGCCAGGCATTGGGCCTGGGCAGAGCCGACTGAGAAAAACTTCTCGGAGGATCCAGCCCGACCCTCACTCGTGGACTTGGTAAGTGTAATTTGATTGAACGTTGCCTACCCCTGAAACGAGCATTTTCCCCCCATAGAGTATAATAGGATTCAATATTTGAATATTGAGGGGCTACTCGAAACGAATATCGAATCTCGAACATTTTACTGTTCGCTCATCTCTATTCATGACCTATCCTTAGGATTGGTTATCAATATTGGTCGGGCTCCCACACCCAGGAGACATAAAGAACAGCTGTTTGAAGAGACAGCACAATTTGGCCTTTTCACTGAATATTTAGCACAGTGTTATACATTGTATAGGGACTGTGCTTGGTATTGCTGCTCAGCTCCATTCACTTGAAAGGGGCTGGGCTGCACTGTACTGTGTGATAGATGTGCATGATGTCATGTGCACAAGAAACAGCCACAGTGCTTGTGAGTGTTGTGGCCTCTTTAAACAACGGATCTGTGACGGTCCTAGGTGTCAGCCCCCACCAACGAGATATCGATGATCTGTCCTAAGGACAGTTCATTAATAGTGAAGTCACAAAATACCTTATTAAAAAAATTAAAGGGGATATCTGGGATGTAAGTTTTTTTATTACAAGAACAGGTAATTTTTTTTAAATATAAAAGAAACCCTTATTTGTTAAACCCCTCCATTGCTCCAGTGCAACAGTTTGGGGTTCCATACCTGCCTTTGTTGGCTTATTCATTGATGCATAATGATGTGCAGGATCATGATGTAATAAATATACTCAATTAAAACCTCAGCGAACTGATGTTTCTGCAGAATTTACCTGCTCACTCCCAGCTTCCATACCTTAGCAGTAAGAATAGGTATTTGCATAATACCTACATAAATAACTCAGGCGCCAGGAAGTGGTGACCACCTTTCCCTAAAGAATGCAAATAGTGCATGTGCTTCTGGCTATGATTGTCTCCACAAATGTATGGAGATTCAGCATAGTCACCTAAGGTTGACAAGTCTATTGATTGGTTGCCGCCTCAGGTCATACAGCTGTTCCCATTCCAAACCACCACCTGCATTATTACTGAGTCTGAATGACCACTAATGAGTAAATGTCATGAGAAACTCCAGTTTGAAAGGTTTTAGAAAAATAAAACGAGCTTGTAGAGTCGGACATATTCTTAAAATAGTGGTCATTTTACATCCTTATCAACAATGGGTGTGAAAGCCAGGATAACTTTATTTACTCTCGTAAAATTATTAATTATTAAAGCATAATTAAGCTGTCAAACAACTTTTGATATTCTGGCAGTATTTTTGTCATTAATACATTTTGGAACATACTTTACTAACAAATGTTGGCTCCTTTCTGTGAAATCCTGCATCTCTTTCCCTTGTTTCTCTGTTGATAGCTGGTCTGTGCTACTCACTGTGTACGCTGCCCTGGCTTGTGTAAGGATTAGGGAGGGTCACTTCAAACACTTATATCTTAGACATTATAAAATATAGAAATGTCGTGGCAGGAGGTGATATATGACATATAAATGAAATAATTATATGTAGCTGCAAATAAATATCACAATCCAGCCGTGTTTCTAACCAGTGATATCTCTGGAAACAATAAAACAACTGCAATCTTATATGGAAAATGAGAATCTTCTCTTTCATACGATGTTTATAATACATGAGATATAACTGAAGTGACCCTCCTCATCCATATTTTCCCAACATTACACACACAAGACGCTTTGCCATACACAGTGAGAAGCAGGATATAGCTCCCAAAACCAAGGGAAAGTATAAAGAATAAAGAAATTCAGGATTTCACAGAAAGGAGCCACAATTTGTCAATAAAGTATATTACCGTATTTTTCGGACTATAAGACGCACTTTTTTTCCTCCCAATATGGGAGGAAAATGTGTGTGCGTCTTATAGTCCGAATGCAGCGTGTGCAGCGTCTGTGTCCCGTCTGTGTGAATCAAAAGGAGAGCAGCACGGTGCCTGCCTGCTCTGCCCCTCCTTCCCTGTCTATGTCGCGTCTTTGCAGGAGCGAGATATGAGAGGCAGGGAAGTAAGGGCGGGCCAGACAGGTGAAGGAAGCATGGTTTCAAGCTTGCCGAGAAAACCACGCCTCCTTCTCCCGTCTGGCCCGCCCCTCCTTCACTGCCTCTCAGATCTGGCTCTGGCAATGAAGCCACACAGACAGGGAAGGAGGGGCGGGCCAAACGGGAGGAGGAGGCGTGGTTTTCTCGGCAAGCTTGAAACCACGCCTCCTTCACCCGTCTGGCCCGCCCCTACTTCCCTGTCTGTGTGGCTTCATTGCCGGAGCAAGATGAGAGAGGCAGTGAAGGAGGGACGAGCCAGACAGGTGAAAGAGGCATGTTTTCAAGTTTGCTTAGAAAACCACACCTCCTTCACCCGTCTGGCCCGCCCCTTTTTCTCTTCTTGCATAGCTTCACTGCAGGGTGTCTCTTTCCATCCATGGATGAGATAGATTAGATATAGATAGATAGATAGATAGATAGATAGACAGAAAGACAGACACAGACAGACAGACAGATAGACGGATAGATAGATAGATAGATAGATAGATAGATAGATAGAGATATATGTTCAAATCACCCCCATATCCCTAGAATACATATAAAACAAAAACGTTACTGTGAAACACATACACATTTGGTATCCCTGTGTCCGAAAGCCCCCGGTTCTATTTACATTGGTGAAATATTATATTATTAGGTTATTAAATATTTCACCAATTTTTTTTCCTTAAAATTTTTTTTTTTCCCTATTTTCCTCCTCTAAAACCTTAGTGCGTCTTATGGTCCGAAAAATACGGTACATAATTTATTAATAACACAAATACTGCCAGAAAAGCAAAAGTTGTTAGAACGTTTAGTACAGTTTACTATTGTTCTCTTACAGATCATTCCCTCAACATATTTGACTTGACGCTTTTATATTTTTACATTATTTGTAGCTAGACCTTCACTTTAACAGCAGTAAATATAAGTGAAATATAGTGACAATATTTTTGTGTTGTTCTTGGATGATATTTAAATGGGTCAGCGTGTGACTTAGTAGTTAAAGGTATTGGAGTCCTGAGTGCAAATCTAAGGACAACGTATACATGAAGTTGGATGTTCACTCCATATCTGTGTTAGTTACTGCCAAGTACTCCAATTGGTGCATGGAATAAGCACCATACTTACAATATACATGTATGATTCCTCCTCCTCTCCACATTTGTTTAGCATCCTTAGCAATGTCTGGCATCTGCGATGCGAGGCTCACTCCCGATCAGGCCAATTAATTCGGGCCTAATTTGGATTTGGATGCCACGACCGGATGCTGGTGCACTGCATTAGCATCCCGTTGCGGCTAGCTGCGCCGAGGGTTCATATGTCGGAAAAGGTTTCCACCGTGTGAACATACCCTAAGGTTTCTTGATATATTTATTATTATTATTATTATTATTACATGTTATTATATAATTTTAATACCATTTAGAATTATTTGTGTATATCTAAACAACATTACAATGGAGTTAACCTTTTACGCTCCTGATGAATTTTAACACATGTATCTGTTTATTTATCTTTTTTTATTGTGGTAATATAATATCACATCTACAATAATACAGATACTATGTGATCTAATAGTGAAGGGTCCCCACTCAGTCCAATCCGCTTCACAGTGGCTCCCACTCAGTACAATCTGCTCCATAGTGGTCCCCACACAGTACAATCTGCTCCACAGTGGTCCCCACACAGTATAATCTGCTGCAAAGTGGCCCCCACACAATACAATTTGATCCACAGATGGGTGCCAACAGAGAGGGCTCTGAGTGCCACATCTCAAACTCGTGCCATAGGTTCGCCATCATGGGTCTAGTAGAAAAACTGTTATCATCAACAAATGGAAGAGCTCACACATTATGGTTGCTTAATACACTAAGACTGAGGAGGTCCGGGAAATGTTCCTAAAGATTTTCGTAACTGGACATGTGCACTGTGATAATAGGTCTAAGATCCAGTGAAAAAAAAATATTAACTACGTATATGATTAGAGTCACGGAGAGTGCGTCATTCCAGGGAATTCACAGACATCACATCTTTAAAAAGAAAATATTTTATCTACATAAAGTTTGGTTTTATAAATTACACAAGTATATTACAAATTTAAAATATATAAATTGCGTACCGAATTTTTAGAGATTTTGGGGCTTTGTGAACAAATGAAGAGTTTTTTGACTTTTGATTTACTTGTCTCTCCCTCTAATTTCACTGAGGCTGTTACAAAAATAAAGCCAATTAATAATTTTAAAAGACAACAATGAGACAGGCATTAAACAGTTCATTTATCATATTGTAGCCTATCTTGCTTAGAATGTGATATCCCAGGGGGCAGTACTCTTGGTTGGGGAGAATTTTTAAGTCCCAGGAGTCTCAGACTCTTTATGAATTCATGGTTTTGATGATGAACACTTCAACAGCAAGAGCATCGAGAACTGATAGTAGGCAGCCCAGCACATGCCAAGTATATGCTAATGAGGAGAAATAATCTCTGGAGTTCCAACAAATCACTCATTGTCTGATGCAATTAGTCTGTTTTTCTCACAATATCAAATCATTCTAAATTTGTTCTGATTTCCCAGGCTCCACATCACTTAGAAGTTGCTTTATGTGCTGAAACACTTCAAACAGATAGGATTGTTGAGAAGTCCAAGTTTTAAAACATTTCTGAGGGGCTACACTTTTTGCATTGGTAATTGTCAATCATCCATTTAACCTTTTATTAGCAAAGCCTACCTATAAAATCTAGCATGTAGTATGAAATGTTAGCATATCTATAAAGAGAGTAATTACGATGTACACTCTCTACCAACATCACTCATACTATAATTCATTAAGATGTAAGCATCTCCAAAATAGAATTGTCATGACGTTGTACAATGACAGTACTTTACAGGTAGGACTATCATTTGAAATGACTGAAATATAGGTAATTGGGTATATCAGTGAGGAATAGACAGAGCAATTTGCAGGTAGCAGGACTTAAGGGCTAGTTCACATGGGGCACTGTATGGCAGATTTTGGTCCTGATTGTGACGCGGGAAGCCGCGTCAGAACAGGACCAAAATGCAAAATGACTGTCGCGGCTTCCGACAATCGCGGCTTACCGCACCGGAGTAGGCCAAATTAATGGTGCTGCAGCGAGGCAGACGCCAGGGCTGAATCAGCTGTGGAATCCGCCTGAAGAAAAGGCAGCTCGCTTCTTATTTCTGTGAGCGGGAACATGCCAGCTCACGGAAATAAGTAAGCTAGTGGGGGTGGGTGGGGGGTGGATTCTGACGTGGATTCAGCGCCAAAATACACCCCCTCTTACCCCGTGTGAATGAGCCCTAAAAGGAATGTGTAACTAGTTGTATTTATTAAAACTAGATTTTTTCATTTTGTTGTCTATATGTGATTATGGGTGCTGTCATCTTGGCAGAGCTTGTTAACATCATGTAGAGATATGCTTTACAGCATAGTCATAGTCAAAAATAGACTGGAGTTGACAGATTGAGGTCTAGGGGAGAGTTTTCTAGCTATGCTTTGTGCAGGGAGGTGATGTAAATAAGTTGTTACATCATCTGGGCCACTGGTATTATCTATAGAAATCTTATCTTCTACTATAATCCTGTCTGTCTTACCTGTGATTCAAATGTGGTGACTGATGCAAAGAAAACGACTATAGAATTGATAAGTTTATTGTTAAGTTTTGGCCCAGAGTGAAAATTTATAGTTAGGTTCAGAAATATTTTGACAGTGACACAATCTCCATGATTTGGCTTCTGCCTTCTATTACATTGGATTTGAAATGAAACAACTGAGATGCAATTGAAGTGTATACTATCAGGTTTAATGCAAGAGATTGAACAAAAATATTCATTTCAGGGGCTCAAAAGTAATAGGACAAATTAACATTACCAATGTTCATTCATAATACTTTCTAGAGAGTCCTTTGCAGGTATTACAAGCCTGTAATCCATGACATTACCAAACGTTCGGTTTCCTTCTTTGTAATTCTTTGCCAGGCCTTTACTGTAGCTGTCTTCAGTTGTTGATTGTGCATCTTTCTGCCTTAAGAAGACCTTTCATGTCTTTGGGCACATGCGGTTTTATATACCGCTAGAAAGCCAACAGTGCACTGAATTCAGCACACTGTCGGCTTTCCCATTATGTGCCCTGGGGCAAGATATATCAGTGCCTTTAAAAATATCTCTTCATTGTCAGAAGGGCATTTCTGACTGTCTAGCCAGGTTGTGAGGAACACTTCTCCTGACAGTACTGTCCATAGTCCTGTACTGTCAGAGGGGGCGTTTCTTACTACCCATCGATGACGCTCAGCTGTGAGGAACACTTCCCCCAGTACTTGTCTATGGACATTTGTCTGCCATGGATGTCCAGGCTTTTTTCAGTTCCCAAGCTCACCAGTGCACTCTTTTTATTACGAGACTATACCAAACGGTTGACTAGACCACTCCAATTAGTATGTGAATACCCTGAAATTAAAGCTAAGAGTCTGCACTTTCAGCCCCTATTGAATTTCTAAATGTATCTTGAATATTTTTGGTAAAATGTCAAAACTTGTGTCCACAAACATCTAAACCTAACTGTAATTAATGACATAGAAATGTTTTGTTTTATTTTTTTTTTCAATTCATTTACCATAAAAACTACAATTAAAATAGGTAATTTTCTGGAGACACTTTCACAATAAGAAGCAAATGTACCACCACTTAAGATAATAATGTTGTGTTTTGGTTGAAGGTGCTTAAAATGCATGTTTAGAAAAGAAGATTAGCTGGTCAAAATGGTTTAATGTGGCTTTAGCGAAGAAGTCTTATACTGTTCCATGTAAAGCATATCGGGTTCTTGTTTATTTGGCCAATGAACAGTGCAGTGCTCTTTTCAACTTTTCTAATCTGATTTTATAACGTTTAAGAGGCCAAATGCAGTTCCTAATCTATTTCTAATTTATTCTTACCTATTTCTAATCTCATCTATAAAAATGTGCTTTGATTTCCATCCCCATTTTTCAGCTCTTCAGAAAAGGAAAGTGTTGGGAACCTATAGGGAGCCCTTGTCTTCATCCTAAATGCTTTCATGTAAATATGGTCTCTACGGCAGTGTACACCCACTCAGCACTAAAGGGTGACGGCAGGTGAGGCAAGTTCAATACAATTACATAGTTAGGCAGTATATCACAAAAAGTCAAAGGTTCAGAAGGCAGCAAGCAAGCAAACAAAACATTGTAACAGGTGAGGGGATGGTAGCTTGGTAGCAGAAGTGGTGCGGATCCAACCAGTCAGAGACAGGAACACAAATCTTGTAGCAAAAACAGTTTATTTAGTAAAAACAAATTAAATGAGCAAAATAAAATACAGCCTTAACTTCAGGCAAAATAACGTCAAACTAAAATCCTGCTTGTCTGAGTGCTAACTAAGCAGAAAATACTAACTGTACAAGTGGCTTACTACAAGCCTCATGAAATCAACCAAAAAAACACTGTACTGTAAAACAGAGCTCTCAGTGTCAGGACAGACCCAGGCATTTCCTCTCGCTCCCAGGATCTGCCCTGAAGTGCAGGCTCTGCAGCCTTTTATGGCCCATTAATGAGCCTATGGCCCACACCTGGGCTGAAACCTATTCCAGACCCATCCTGGACCACACATAAGTCAGGAATCTAGGGGAGATATAGTGTGATTCCAGCACTTTGCCTTTCACTTTCTCACATAGACATAAGTACGAAAATTAAAGAACAAAAAATCTGAGCCAGCAGGCAGTTAGTACCAAAAAAAGCAGGGTATACATCCCTTCCTGATTTGGTTTATGTGAGTATGAGACCCTGAAAGTGGATCCCCATTTAAGCATATGAGTTATCTTGATAAGACATCCAATTTAAATATAATATACTAGACCAGGGGTTGGCCACCCATAGCATGTATGCTAAGAGTGGCACGCGAGCCATACATCCATAGCATGGCAGATATTCTGTACAATATTCATAATCGCTCTGCTGTTGTCAGCCTCCAGCGCCTACACACACTGATCTAATCCATAGCTTGGTAGTGAGTGGGGGACCATGTGATTGTACACGTCACTCAGGGTTACTATAGAGGAGGCTCAGTGATGTGTATAGTCACATGGTCCTCCATTCATTGCCAAGCTATGGACGGGATCGTTATGTGCAGGTGCCAGAGGCTTACAGAATGGGTGCAGAGCAATTATCTGGAATATAGGCACAGAGCTAGTGTAACATCTCTGCCTGTTCGGGTCACAGCACCACCCTCTGCTTGCGTGCTGCGGCGCAGGAGGCGGGTGCAGTTTGGTTCTTGGATTAAAGTTTTTGGTCGCACTGTGTGAACTCGGCTCTAGTTCTGTGATTGCATGTGCACCACACCCGTCTTCTGCCTATGTTGCCTCTGTCCATTAAGTGGTTAATCTGGCCTTGCCCTGTGATTGACAGCTGCCTTCCTGTGAACTCCATGGGCGGGTTCTTCCTCCCTATTTAGCCTTGGTTCCCATTCACACCAGTGCTTGCTATTGCCGTGTGCATACCTGCTCTTACTGTCCCTGTTTTGCTTATACTATTATCCTTGACCTTTGGCTTTCCTCATTGACTATTCTCTTGACTCCGATTTGGCACTGCATCGCTCTACTGTTATCGAACCCTGGCTAGCTGACCTCCCTTTGTTGTTGTTCGTCTTGTTTGCGTTTTGTGTTTCACATATTCAGGGAGGGACTGTCTTCGTGGTTGTCGCCTATTACCTAGGATAGGGTCTGGCAATAGGAAGGGAAAGTGGGGGGCTTCAGCTTAGGGCTCACTGTCTCTTGTGCCCTGCCCCAGGGTTTAACAGTTACTGAGGAATTGCTGACCTAGCAATTCCCTTACAGCTAGGGACTATTGTGTGGGGCACTTATGGACTTTATACCCAGTAGAGGGCACAAATAGGGCATAATACTATGTGGGGAACTTATAGTGGAACCTTACATTGTGTATAGGGGCACTAATGGGTATTATACTATATATAGAGGTCAATAAGTAGTGTTGTAATGTGTATAGGGACAATAAGGAGTGTTATACTGTGTACAGAATGGAAATTAGGAGCATTACACTATGCATAGGGAAAATAAGGAGCATTATTCTGTGTAAAGGGGACAATAAGGGGCATTATACTGTGTAATGGGAGCAATAAGGAGCGTTATACTGTGTATAGGGCCATTATGAAGCAATGTACTGTGTATAGAGGGGAAATAAGGAGCATTATATTGTGTATAGGAGACAATGAGGAATGTTACAATGTGTATAGAAGGCAATAAGGAGAGTTATACTGTGTATATAGGGCAATAAGGAGTGTTACACTGTGTTTAGGGGCATAAGGAACATACTAATGTGTATAGGGGGCAATAAAGAGCATTATACTGTGTATAGGGGCAATAAAGAGCATTATGCTGTGTATGGCGCAATAAGAAGCATTACATTGCGTATAGCAGAAAATAAGGAGAGTTATACTGTGTAACAGGAGCAATGAGGAGAATTATACTGTGTATAGGGGGAATTAAGGAGAATTATATTGAGCACAAGGCACAGTAAGGAGCAATGTACTGTGTATAGATGGGGAATAATAAACATTATACTGTGTATAGGAGACAATAAGGAGTGTTGCAGCGTATATAGGGGGCAATAAGGAGCATTATATTGTGTATAGGGGTCCTGGCATTGTATTGCACAAAATAACACATCATACTTTACTATTTTTTCAGGTTCACACAGTTGTTATATGAAGATAATTTAAAAGTTCCATTATAATAACTTTTGTTTAGGGGTTGACAATATTATTCTCGGCATGCTCACTACCTCATCCTCAGTAACCCTATGGTGGTGTATATTTCAATGGTTTCAATGCCATGGACAGCTATATGAATTTCTGTATTCTGTAGTATACTTGGTTGACTTCTGGAGTGTTAAAAGTTGAAAGGATTTCTAAATACTGCATGTTAATATTCTTATTAATATTTAAAGAGTAACAACATTTCCGAACAGCATTTAATTTTCTGGGAGTATTTGCATTATTAATAAATTTTTGTAATATACTTTAATAACAAGTTTTGGCTCCCTTCTGTGAAATTCTTCATTTCTTTCTTTATTCCCTGTGTAATGAAGAGATGAGGGAGGGGGAGGGTCACTAAATATCTGAGGCATATAAATGTACAAATGTGTTTCTGGTGATGTATGAAAGAAAAGCTTCTCATCTTTCATATGGCACTAATACGGATACAATTGTGGCTGTATTATTTCCAGAGATACAGTATCATCAGTTGTAAAAAAAAACAAAACAGGGATATTGATATGTAGCTGCGGCTGCTCCTAATCTTGACTGTGTTTTAACCAGTGAAATCTCTGGAAATAATACAGGTACATCAGTGTCATATGAAAGATGAGAATATCCTTTCATATAGTACCAAAATCAAGTTTCTACATTTTATAATGCTCGAGATAAACAATTTGAAGTGGTTCTCCACTCTTATTTTCCCATCATTACGCACACATTGCCCATACGCAATACACATTGAGAAGCAGGATACAGCTCTTAACCTTTTCGCTGCCAAGGGTCTCTGGAAATTTTGCACCTCCAGTAGCCAGAGCAATTTTCACAGTTTTGAGATGGACAAATCAAAGCTAAATTGCAACATTAAAAAAGCATCCAACCCCCCCCATACCTATATATTTTCTTAAAGTAGACACCTGCAGCATTGTCAGAATGCCACTTGGTACTGTATACGAACAGGCACCTTCATGCAATTTTGATTTAAAGTGAATGTTTTATGAAAAAATGCAAATAAATGTATATTAGTTGTTAAAAGCGGAAACCAAACAAAAAATTAAATGCACCAAACCTCCTAAAAATAAGAGTTCAACATGTGCAGAGTTCATACATATCACTATGGCCTGAACCCGCATGCACGTGTCTTCAGAAAATCAACAGAACCGGAAGGAACAAAAATCTGCTTTGAAGCTGGAAATGTTAAAAAAGTATCATTCTATAAAAAGTAGGGATTACACACCATGAAAAGTAAGTGAACCCCTAAACCCTATATATTTTTTGAAAGTAGACAACCTGAAGATTACAAATGTCTTAATGGGTCATCGATAGCCACATCCACCTTCATGCAACTTTGCGACCAACACAAATAATTTTTTGAAAAAATACGCTAAAACACATATTTGCACCTAAAACTCATGTTCAATCTCACATTCATATACAAAATACTTTTAAAATAATAGCTTATGGTGTATAGAATGTGTATATATACTATATGTACCGCAAACATCAACTACAACAAGAGCTCGGACTCCCAAAAACACGAATACAGAAGACAAGCAGGATTTTGCTGTTGTTCACTAATATGTTAAAAAGCTATACTGCACCTACCAAACTGTGACTGTGATACCAAAATCTAACTTTTTTCAGAGTACACAGCATACCGTATATAAAAACACAATTTAATAGTTTATATATACAACCACCTTCATTCAACTTTGCCACAAACAGAAATTGCTAGCAAAAATTGCGCAAAAATTCAAATTTGCCACTAAAGTGCAGCTCAAGAAATCCCTTTCTGCAAACATAATGTACTGTCCATAAAACTGCAATATGTGAGGAGTTCATACATACCACACATGTATATATTTACAGGGGAGGGTGTTAAAGAATCGCCAAAATCGCAGAAATGTGCCATCCCATTTTGTGCATGCAAATTAAATAGGACTTTACATAAAAATGTTATTTTCCATCCCCCTATAATAATTTTAGCAATCTATACGTTCATCTCTAGTGATAATCGTTATTACTATTATTTTAGTGTGTAACGGACATCACTAGAGACGTATTTTACTGTAGAAAGCTCAGGTATAGACAGGACAGGGATTGGGTGAAATGTAAACTTTATTTGCGACTCTATGTATATGTTGTGTAAGTGTTTGGTGCAACTTTTTTTTTTTTGGCGCTGCGACCTGGACAATGGTAAACGTCTGGGTCACAGTGCCAACAAACTTCCTGGTTATGTTCAGGGGGTTTTACATAAGAATACCCCACTAGTAAAGCTCAGGGGGGAATTACATTATAACTGTATGTGACAATCAGAGACAAATGTATAGTATACGCTCTGATTGGCAGGAGAAGGGTTAATAGGGACAATAGAGTCCCTGCCACCCCCCTCCTGCTGTCACATACAAGTTATGCAGAGAGTCAGATCGTTTCTCTGTCTCTCTCTCTCTGCTGGGCTGCTTTTGTGTCCCTCTTCCTTTCTTGTTAGAGATCGCAAATTGCTTGCTTAGACAGGAGGGGGGACACTTTGGAGCTCTATATCTTTGGACTGCATCAACATATCTTGATGATTTTAATTGCATTTTAAAGAGGAGAATCTCATCTTTAAAATGATATCAAGAACTCGATGATTGGATGTACAGTTTTGGAGCAATTCACTGTTGAAACGCTGTCGGGAATTGAGATCTGCAGTTGGATCTCAATGCCAAATAGTGTTTTCAACAGTGAATTGCTCCAAGACTGTAAGTAAAATCATGAAGTCCCTGGTATCATTTTAAAGATGAGAGTCTCTTCTTTAAAATGCATTTTAAAGCATCAAGATATGTTGATGTAGTCCAGAGATATCGGCATTAGTAGGGAGGACGTAGTAACTACGTCCTCGGTTACAGAACTGCCACCTTGGGAGCACGTATAGCTACGTGCCTGGCAGCGAAAGGGTTAATAGAGAAGCAAGGGTCAGAATACAGAAAAGCAGAATGTCAAAATAAAAGAGCCAACATTTCTAATAAGGCATATTAATAAATGTATTAATGTAACAAATGTTACCAATGAATCATAAGTTGGTCAAAAGTTTGGTTATGCTTCAAAGATAAAGGCCTACAGTAGGACTACATTCACACTGGGGTAGTTTTTAGTGTATATACAGTATGTGAATGCTTCAGGACAGAAGTTTGGGCTGTCGTGGTTATGGGTTCACAGATGTATAGCTAATTTTAGCTAATTTTCTAGGTGCTACTTTACCACTTTATTACATGGTGTTGCGCTTACCTAGATTACCTAGAGTATATACCCACTATTTATCAGATAGACTGAGCTTTGTCTAGACCATTTTCTGCAGCTGCAAGTGGGGGTTAGCGTTTTGTCCATGTTGACATGTTTTTATCCTTAGTATTGACATACATATTGTCTTTATATTTATTTAATTCAACTATGTATTGTGTGTTATCTAATACTGTACCCTTGGTGTAGTGTCATACTATAATATACCTCACTTTTGTCCCTATCTCTGTCCATGGCCCTTTATGGGTCTATGTGTGTTGTGTCCTCTTGACTCTTTGATATATTATTAATAAGTTTTGTGATTTTATTTACCTTTTCATATTTTGAGTGCTTCGCCATTTTTCTTTTGTGTTTCTTATCTGGTTAGAGTTGGTTTGAAGTACACTATTGACTTTGTGCCATACATATTTAGTGACACTTGTCATTTGCTTGATTTTTGCAGCTTTCTTGTGGTTTTTCCATGAATGTGTATCAGTATATTGCTAGTTTACTATAATACGACTGTAGTTTAAAATCCTCGGTCTTCATATATCCTACACTACATAAAGCTTAGATTACATAAAGTTGAGATGAGTTGTTTCACATTTAAATTCAGGACTAATGCTGTAGATTGTTTCTAGTGTCTGTGAAAGCCTTGAACTCTAGTACTCTAGTCAGACTAGAAGAGCCACTATCAAGTAAGTGAAACATATCAGCTGCCCTGTGAAAAAGATTGCACTTGAAGTGGAGTCTTGAGAGTTGTGTAGATCATCTGTCATTGAATGTTACAGCTCTATTTAAATGTACTTTGAAAATTAAAACAATGATATAAATACCCAGGCACTATGTTTAGGTCTGAAGTTATCAGATATCAGTATGTTCAAGTTTCCTTTCTGAATTGTATTCTTCCTTTCTCTGTAGCACCTTCTAGTCCAATATCTATTTGTTATTACAGCCATTGTCATTTTGGAAACTCTGGATAGGGGGTTATGAGTGGTGTTTTATACACCAGTCCTAATCTGGTATAAGTGGTCATGCCCAGTGGCGTAACTTGAGGGGGTGTAGAGGATGCAGTCGCACCAGAGCCCAGGAGCCTTAGGGGGCCCATAAGCACTGGCATCAGTATTGGGATTGCAGCTTCCTTCTGTCCCATAAACCAAGGAGACCCACAGATTACCTTAACCACACTAAGGTTGATTAAACTCCTTAGCACCCGTACCCATCACTATCAAGAATTCGCTGTAGGGATGCGTTTGGGGGCCCCGGACAAAAGATTGCAGAAATCTGCCAATTGTCAAATTGCCAAGAAAAGAGTAGAAAGGACAAACCAGAGAGGAGGAAACAGTGTCCAGGACATAACAAGGGGGTGAGGTGTCAAAGGAATAGGCTTCCTGTTTTAAGGGCACATTCCTCTTTATAAATTTGAAGCATATTTTGGTAGTCTATTAGCCTGAAAAGCTTATAGCTACCATAGACTGTGCTATAATTTATGCAAGCGTTTGCTGTAGATAAAGTGTCCTTTCTCTTTTCTGCTGAGTTTGGCCCAATTTTTTAAAGAGGACCTTTCACCATATCTGGGCACAGGCAGTGCTATATACTGCCAGAAAGCTGACAGTGCGCTGAATTCAGCGCACTGTCGGCTTTCCCGATCCGTGCCCGGTGTAAAGCGCTATCGGTCCCGGTACCGTAGCGCTTTACAGTCAGAAGGGCGTTTCTGACCATTAGCCAGAGACGTCCTTCTGCCTCGCGGCGCCAATCGCGCTGTGCTGTGGAGCCGAGAGGAACGCCCCCTCCCTCTCCTGATAATGCTCGTCTACGGACAAGCTGTGTGAGCAGAGGGAGGGGGCGTTCCTCCCCGCTCCACAGCACAGAGCGATTGGCGCCGCGAGGCAGAAGGACGTCTCTGGCCAATGGTCAGAAACGCCCTTCTGACCATAGAAGAGCTACGGTACCGGGCCGTAAGCTCTTCACACCGGGCACAGATCGGGAAAGCCGACAGTGCGCTGAATTCAGCGCACAGTCAGCTTTCTGGCAGTATATAGAACTGCCTGTGCCCGGACATGGTGAAAGGTCCTCTTTAAAGGTGTTGTGCGTGATGGAAAATGTGATACCTTAGAACTATAATGTAAGATGTTAAAAAAAGTAATGATATACATGATAGAAATGTGCCATGCTTACCAGTTTACTGCAACTTGCTACATAGTTGCCCATTTGGAACCCTGTTCGTCACCTAAAGCACCTACAATAGGCTTGTGAGCATAAGAACTGCACCTTATATTAATGGAAACCTGCTATGCTCTGATAAATCATTCATTACTTGTGTGGAAAAGAGTTGACATGAGGATGCACAATAGGTAGAATGCATAGATCACAGCAGCGGACTCAGACAGTCAGAGACAGACACAAAAATCCTAATTTAAGCAGGTTTTACCTTGTTTATTTATTTGTCAAAAAATGGCTAGAAAATAAACATGACTTAACAGTCAGGCAAAAAACAGCAACAAAGACTCCTGCTTGTCTGAGCTCCTAACTAAACAGGCAGTTTCCTAACTGTACGTGTACCTTGCTTCAGTCATGTGGTCTACACAGAGTATAGTAAGGGCAACAGTTCAGACCCTCACCAGTTTGCAAAGGTTGTGACAGAACCCGGCTCCTCCTCACTCCCCAGGAACTGCTGAAAAGTGAGAATTTGCCGACCTTTTAAGACCTTTTATAGGCCTTTAATGAGGCCCAGCTCCCACCTGTGCTTGAAGGCTCCTCCATAGTACACACATGAGAGAGAGAGAGAGAGAGAGAGAGAGAGAGAGATTACTTCAGGGATTCAGCAGAAGATGGTGATGGCAATTTTCTTATCCAAAATCATAAATATTGCTCCACTTTGGTTGACTAGCCCCTTATATATGACTGCTGACCCTATATGTGTGGCTGCAGACTGTCAAACTAGACCTTTTTAGATTACTTTGCAGTGCGTGCACATATAGCAGTGATGGCTGGAGTAATTATAAATATGTTAATCTAACAATTTCTATGAGCTTTAATTGCATACTATGGTTCTTCTTGAGTCAGCCACATTCATACAATGTCATCTATCATGGCTGACAGCCAAGAGGTCTGCCAAGGGAGTAGGCAGCCAATCTCTTCTCTGGTGAATCTTGCAGCTTACCACATCTTTTCTCAAACTTTATCTAAGATGCAAATCTCCTTTGTCATCAATAATGCAAGATATTTTATTGTATGACACAAAATGACACACTGAACCCACTGTAATGTCATTTACTTTTAATAGTTTACATTACAAATTAATTAACCTCTTAATGACCGTTCTGTTTTGCTGCTTAATGACCAAGCCATTATTTTCATTTTCCTTTGTTGCATATCATGAGCCATACCTTTTTTTATTTTTCCATCAATGTAACTATATGAGGTCTTCTTTTTTATGGGACAAGTTGTAGTGCTTAATTCCACCAATCTGGGTACAAATATCTTAGTGGTAACTCTTTGTAGAAGTTAATAATAAATGCCTTTTAAATGTTGTTCTATTCACCATGCGGCTTAACTAACCTGATAAATGTCTACTTTGGGTTGATAGGACTACTATGATATACAGTGGGGTAAAAAAGTATTTAGTCAGTCACCAATAGTGCAACTTCCACCACTTAAAAAGATGAGAGGCGTCTGTAATTTACATCATAGGTAGACCTCAACTATGAGAGACAAAATGAGAAAAAAAATCCAGAAAATCACATTGTCTGATTTTGTAAGAATTTATTTGCAAATTATGGTGGAAAATAAGTATTTGGTCAGTAACAAAATTTCATCTCAATACTTTGTTATATATCCTTTGTTGGCAATGACAGAGGTCAAACGTTTTCTGTAAGTCTTCACAAGGTTGGCACACACTGTTGTTGGTATGTTGGCCCATTCCTCCATGCAGATCTCCTCTAGAGCAGGGATGTTTTGGGGCTGTCGCTTGGCAACACGGACTTACAACTCCCTCCAAAGGTTTTCTATAGGGTTGAGATCTGGAGACTGGCTAGGTGACTCCAGGACCTCGTTGCCCTGGCGGTGTGCTTTGGATCATTGTCATGTTGAAAGACCCAGCCACGTTTCATCTTCAATGCCCTTGCTGATGGAAGGAGGTTTGCACTCAAAATCTCACGATACATGGCCCCATTCATTCTTTCATGTACCCGGATCAGTCGTCCTGGCCCCTTTGCAGAGAAACAGCCCCAAAGCATGATTTTTCCACCCCCATGCTTTACAGTAGGTATGGTGTTTGATGGATGCAACTCAGTATTCTTTTTCCTCCAAACACGAAAAGTTGTGTTTCTACCAAACAGTTCCAGTTTGGTTTCATCAGACCATAGGACATTCTCCCAATACTCTTCTGGATCATCCAAATGCTCTCTAGCAAACTTCAGATGGGCCCGGACATGTACTGGCTTAAGCAGTGGGACACGTCTGGCACTGCAGGATCTGAGTCCCTGGCGGCGTGGTGTGTTACTGATGGTAGGTAGAGATGAGCGAACACTAAAATGTTCGAGGTTCGAAATTCGATTCGAACAGCCGCTCAATGTTCGTGTGTTCGAATGGGTTTCGAACCCCATTATAGTCTATGGGGAACAGATACTCGTTAAGGGGGAAACCCAAATCCGTGTCTGGAGGGTCACCAAGTCCACTATGACACCCCAGGAAATGATGCCAACACCTCTGGAATGACACTGGGACAGCAGGGGAAGCATGTCTGGGGGCATCTAACACACCAAAGACCCTCTATTACCCCAACATCACAGCCTAACAACTACACACTTTACACACTCAATACCACCTCTCTGACAGTAGGAAAACACCTTGAAACATGTGTATTTGGCACTTGCAGTGAGGAGAGCTTGTCACCAGCAGTGAATTTGGCCCTTGTAGTAAGTTGAGGTTGGCACCAACATTTGTTTTGAAAATCAGGGTGGATTGAGCCTCTAACCAGCAGAGTTTGGGCAAATTCATGGTGGAGGGAGCCTCTAAAAACCCCAGTTTGGACCAATTCATGGTGGAGGGAGCCTCTAAAAACCCCAGTTTGGACCAATTCATGGTGGAGGGAGCCTCTAAAAACCCCAGTTTGGACCAATTCATGGTGGAGGGAGCCTCTAACCAGCCCAGTTTGGGCAAATTCATGGTGGAGGGAGCCTCTAAACAGCCCAGTTTGGACCAATTCATGGTGGAGGGAGCCTCTAAAAAACCCAGTTTGGACCAATTCATGGTGGAGGGAGCCTCTAAACAGCCAAGTTTTGGGAAATTCATGGTGGAGGGAGCCCCTAAAAACCCCAGTTTGGACCAATTCATGGTGGAGGGAGCCTCTAAACAGCCCAGTTTGGGCAAATTCATGGTGGAGGGAGCCTCTAAAAAACCCAGTTTGGACCAAATCATGGTGGAGGGAGCCTCTAACCAGCCCAGTTTGGACCAATTAATGGTGGAGGGAGCCTCTAAACAGCCAAGTTTGGACCAATTCATGGTGGAGGGAGCCTCTAAAAACCCCAGTTTGGACCAATTCATGGTGGAGGGAGCCTCTAACCAGCCCAGTTTGGGCAAATTCATGGTGGAGGGAGCCTCTAAACAGCCCAGTTTGGGCAAATTCATGGTGGAGGGAGCCTCTAACCAGCCCAGTTTGGACCAATTAATGGTGGAGGGAGCCTCTAAACAGCCAAGTTTTGGGAAATTCATGGTGGAGGGAGCCTCTAACCAGCCCAGTTTGGACCAATTCATGGTGGAGGGAGCCTCTAACCAGCCCAGTTTGGGCAAATTCATGGTGGAGGGAGCCTCTAAACAGCCCAGTTTGGACCAATTAATGGTGGAGGGAGCCTCTAACCAGCCCAGTTTGGACCAATTCATGGTGGAGGGAGCCTCTAACCAGCCCAGTTTGGGCAAATTCATGGTGGAGGGAGCCTCTAACCAGCCCAGTTTGGACCAATTCATGGTGGAGGGAGCCTCTAACCAGCCCAGTTTGGGCAAATTCATGGTGGAGGGAGCCTCTAAAAAACCCAGCTTGGACCAATTCATGGTGGAGGGAGCCTCTAACCAGCCCAGTTTGGGCAAATTCATGGTGGAGGGAGCCTCTAAACAGCCCAGTTTGGGCAAATTCATGGTGGAGGGAGCCTCTAAACAGCCCAGTTTGGACCAATTCATGGTGGAGGGAGCCTCTAAAAAACCCAGTTTGGACCAATTCATGGTGGAGGGAGCCTCTAAACAGCCAAGTTTTGGGAAATTCATGGTGGAGGGAGCCCCTAAAAACCCCAGTTTGGACCAATTCATGGTGGAGGGAGCCTCTAAACAGCCCAGTTTGGGCAAATTCATGGTGGAGGGAGCCTCTAAAAAACCCAGTTTGGACCAATTCATGGTGGAGGGAGCCTCTAACCAGCCCAGTTTGGACCAATTAATGGTGGAGGGAGCCTCTAAACAGCCAAGTTTGGACCAATTCATGGTGGAGGGAGCCTCTAAAAACCCCAGTTTGGACCAATTCATGGTGGAGGGAGCCTCTAACCAGCCCAGTTTGGGCAAATTCATGGTGGAGGGAGCCTCTAAACAGCCCAGTTTGGGCAAATTCATGGTGGAGGGAGCCTCTAACCAGCCCAGTTTGGACCAATTAATGGTGGAGGGAGCCTCTAAACAGCCAAGTTTTGGGAAATTCATGGTGGAGGGAGCCTCTAACCAGCCCAGTTTGGACCAATTCATGGTGGAGGGAGCCTCTAACCAGCCCAGTTTGGGCAAATTCATGGTGGAGGGAGCCTCTAAACAGCCCAGTTTGGACCAATTAATGGTGGAGGGAGCCTCTAACCAGCCCAGTTTGGACCAATTCATGGTGGAGGGAGCCTCTAACCAGCCCAGTTTGGGCAAATTCATGGTGGAGGGAGCCTCTAAACAGCCCAGTTTGGGCAAATTCATGGTGGAGGGAGCCTCTAAACAGCCCAGTTTGGACCAATTCATGGTGGAGGGAGCCTCTAAAAAACCCAGTTTGGACCAATTCATGGTGGAGGGAGCCTCTAAACAGCCAAGTTTTGGGAAATTCATGGTGGAGGGAGCCCCTAAAAACCCCAGTTTGGACCAATTCATGGTGGAGGGAGCCTCTAAACAGCCCAGTTTGGACCAATTAATGGTGGAGGGAGCCTCTAAACAGCCCAGTTTGGACCAATTAATGGTGGAGGGAGCCTCTAACCAGCCCAGTTTGGACCAATTCATGGTGGAGGGAGCCTCTAACCAGCCCAGTTTGGGCAAATTCATGGTGGAGGGAGCCTCTAAAAAACCCAGCTTGGACCAATTCATGGTGGAGGGAGCCTCTAACCAGCCCAGTTTGGGCAAATTCATGGTGGAGGGAGCCTCTAAACAGCCCAGTTTGGGCAAATTCATGGTGGAGGGAGCCTCTAAACAGCCCAGTTTGGACCAATTCATGGTGGAGGGAGCCTCTAAAAAACCCAGTTTGGACCAATTCATGGTGGAGGGAGCCTCTAAACAGCCCAGTTTGGGCAAATTCATGGTGGAGGGAGCCTCTAACCAGCCCAGTTTGGACCAATTAATGGTGGAGGGAGCCTCTAAACAGCCGAGTTTGGGCAAATTCATGGTGGAGGGAGCCTCTAAAAAACCCAGTTTGGACCAATTCATGGTGGAGGGAGCCTCTAACCAGCCCAGTTTGGACCAATTAATGGTGGAGGGAGCCTCTAACCAGCCCAGTTTGGACCAATTCATGGTGGAGGGAGCCTCTAACCAGCCCAGTTTGGGCAAATTCATGGTGGAGGGAGCCTCTAAAAAACCCAGCTTGGACCAATTCATGGTGGAGGGAGCCTCTAACCAGCCCAGTTTGGGCAAATTCATGGTGGAGGGAGCCTCTAAACAGCCCAGTTTGGGCAAATTCATGGTGGAGGGAGCCTCTAAACAGCCCAGTTTGGACCAATTCATGGTGGAGGGAGCCTCTAAAAAACCCAGTTTGGACCAATTCATGGTGGAGGGAGCCTCTAAACAGCCAAGTTTTGGGAAATTCATGGTGGAGGGAGCCCCTAAAAACCCCAGTTTGGACCAATTCATGGTGGAGGGAGCCCCTAAACAGCCCAGTTTGGGCAAATTCATGGTGGAGGGAGCCTCTAAAAAACCCAGTTTGGACCAATTCATGGTGGAGGGAGCCTCTAACCAGCCCAGTTTGGACCAATTAATGGTGGAGGGAGCCTCTAAACAGCCAAGTTTGGACCAATTCATGGTGGAGGGAGCCTCTAAAAACCCCAGTTTGGACCAATTCATGGTGGAGGGAGCCTCTAACCAGCCCAGTTTGGGCAAATTCATGGTGGAGGGAGCCTCTAAACAGCCCAGTTTGGGCAAATTCATGGTGGAGGGAGCCTCTAAACAGCCCAGTTTGGACCAATTCATGGTGGAGGGAGCCTCTAAAAAACCCAGTTTGGACCAATTCATGGTGGAGGGAGCCTCTAAACAGCCAAGTTTTGGGAAATTCATGGTGGAGGGAGCCCCTAAAAACCCCAGTTTGGACCAATTCATGGTGGAGGGAGCCCCTAAAAACCCCAGTTTGGACCAATTAATGGTGGAGGGAGCCTCTAAACAGCCCAGTTTGGACCAATTAATGGTGGAGGGAGCCTCTAACCAGCCCAGTTTGGACCAATTCATGGTGGAGGGAGCCTCTAACCAGCCCAGTTTGGGCAAATTCATGGTGGAGGGAGCCTCTAAAAAACCCAGCTTGGACCAATTCATGGTGGAGGGAGCCTCTAACCAGCCCAGTTTGGGCAAATTCATGGTGGAGGGAGCCTCTAAACAGCCCAGTTTGGGCAAATTCATGGTGGAGGGAGCCTCTAAACAGCCCAGTTTGGACCAATTCATGGTGGAGGGAGCCTCTAAAAAACCCAGTTTGGACCAATTCATGGTGGAGGGAGCCTCTAAACAGCCCAGTTTGGGCAAATTCATGGTGGAGGGAGCCTCTAACCAGCCCAGTTTGGACCAATTAATGGTGGAGGGAGCCTCTAAACAGCCGAGTTTGGGCAAATTCATGGTGGAGGGAGCCTCTAAAAAACCCAGTTTGGACCAATTCATGGTGGAGGGAGCCTCTAACCAGCCCAGTTTGGACCAATTAATGGTGGAGGGAGCCTCTAAACAGCCAAGTTTGGACCAATTCATGGTGGAGGGAGCCTCTAAAAAACCCAGTTTGGACCAATTCATGGTGGAGGGAGCCTCTAAACAGCCCAGTTTGGGCAAATTCATGGTGGAGGGAGCCTCTAACCAGCCCAGTTTGGACCAATTAATGGTGGAGGGAGCCTCTAACCAGCCCAGTTTGGACCAATTAATGGTGGAGGGAGCCTCTAACCAGCCCAGTTTGGACCAATTCATGGTGGAGGGAGCCTCTAACCAGCCCAGTTTGGGCAAATTCATGGTGGAGGGAGCCTCTAAAAAACCCAGCTTGGACCAATTCATGGTGGAGGGAGCCTCTAACCAGCCCAGTTTGGGCAAATTCATGGTGGAGGGAGCCTCTAAACAGCCCAGTTTGGGCAAATTCATGGTGGAGGGAGCCTCTAAACAGCCCAGTTTGGACCAATTCATGGTGGAGGGAGCCTCTAAAAAACCAGTTTGGACCAATTCATGGTGGAGGGAGCCTCTAAACAGCCAAGTTTTGGGAAATTCATGGTGGAGGGAGCCCCTAAAAACCCCAGTTTGGACCAATTCATGGTGGAGGGAGCCTCTAAACAGCCCAGTTTGGGCAAATTCATGGTGGAGGGAGCCTCTAAAAAACCCAGTTTGGACCAATTCATGGTGGAGGGAGCCTCTAACCAGCCCAGTTTGGACCAATTAATGGTGGAGGGAGCCTCTAAACAGCCAAGTTTGGACCAATTCATGGTGGAGGGAGCCTCTAAAAACCCCAGTTTGGACCAATTCATGGTGGAGGGAGCCTATAACCAGCCCAGTTTGGGCAAATTCATGGTGGAGGGAGCCTCTAAACAGCCCAGTTTGGGCAAATTCATGGTGGAGGGAGCCTCTAAACAGCCCAGTTTGGACCAATTAATGGTGGAGGGAGCCTCTAAACAGCCAAGTTTTGGGAAATTCATGGTGGAGGGAGCCTCTAACCAGCCCAGTTTGGACCAATTCATGGTGGAGGGAGCCTCTAACCAGCCCAGTTTGGGCAAATTCATGGTGGAGGGAGCCTCTAAACAGCCCAGTTTGGACCAATTAATGGTGGAGGGAGCCTCTAACCAGCCCAGTTTGGACCAATTCATGGTGGAGGGATCCTCTAACCAGCCCAGTTTGGGCAAATTCATGGTGGAGGGAGCCTCTAAACAGCCCAGTTTGGGCAAATTCATGGTGGAGGGAGCCTCTAAACAGCCCAGTTTGGACCAATTCATGGTGGAGGGAGCCTCTAAAAAACCCAGTTTGGACCAATTCATGGTGGAGGGAGCCTCTAAACAGCCAAGTTTTGGGAAATTCATGGTGGAGGGAGCCCCTAAAAACCCCAGTTTGGACCAATTCATGGTGGAGGGAGCCTCTAAACAGCCCAGTTTGGACCAATTAATGGTGGAGGGAGCCTCTAAACAGCCCAGTTTGGACCAATTAATGGTGGAGGGAGCCTCTAACCAGCCCAGTTTGGACCAATTCATGGTGGAGGGAGCCTCTAACCAGCCCAGTTTGGGCAAATTCATGGTGGAGGGAGCCTCTAAAAAACCCAGCTTGGACCAATTCATGGTGGAGGGAGCCTCTAACCAGCCCAGTTTGGGCAAATTCATGGTGGAGGGAGCCTCTAAACAGCCCAGTTTGGGCAAATTCATGGTGGAGGGAGCCTCTAAACAGCCCAGTTTGGACCAATTCATGGTGGAGGGAGCCTCTAAAAAACCCAGTTTGGACCAATTCATGGTGGAGGGAGCCTCTAAACAGCCCAGTTTGGGCAAATTCATGGTGGAGGGAGCCTCTAACCAGCCCAGTTTGGACCAATTAATGGTGGAGGGAGCCTCTAAACAGCCCAGTTTGGGCAAATTCATGGTGGAGGGAGCCTCTAAAAAACCCAGTTTGGACCAATTCATGGTGGAGGGAGCCTCTAACCAGCCCAGTTTGGACCAATTAATGGTGGAGGGAGCCTCTAAACAGCCAAGTTTGGACCAATTCATGGTGGAGGGAGCCTCTAAAAAACCCAGTTTGGACCAATTCATGGTGGAGGGAGCCTCTAACCAGCCCAGTTTGGGCAAATTCATGGTGGAGGGAGCCTCTAACCAGCTCAGTTTGGACCAATTAATGGTGGAGGGAGCCTCTAACCAGCCCAGTTTGGACCAATTAATGGTGGAGGGAGCCTCTAACCAGCCCAGTTTGGACCAATTCATGGTGGAGGGAGCCTCTAACCAGCCCAGTTTGGGCAAATTCATGGTGGAGGGAGCCTCTAAAAAACCCAGCTTGGACCAATTCATGGTGGAGGGAGCCTCTAACCAGCCCAGT
Organism: Leptodactylus fuscus; assembly: GCF_031893055.1. Classification (NCBI taxonomy): domain Eukaryota; kingdom Metazoa; phylum Chordata; class Amphibia; order Anura; family Leptodactylidae; genus Leptodactylus; species Leptodactylus fuscus. The sequence continues at coordinate 148,594,942 of NC_134265.1, forward strand.
TTGGGCAAATTCATGGTGGAGGGAGCCTCTAAACAGCCCAGTTTGGGCAAATTCATGGTGGAGGGAGCCTCTAAACAGCCCAGTTTGGACCAATTCATGGTGGAGGGAGCCTCTAAAAAACCCAGTTTGGACCAATTCATGGTGGAGGGAGCCTCTAAACAGCCAAGTTTTGGGAAATTCATGGTGGAGGGAGCCCCTAAAAACCCCAGTTTGGACCAATTCATGGTGGAGGGAGCCTCTAAACAGCCCAGTTTGGGCAAATTCATGGTGGAAGGAGCCTCTAAAATACCCAGTTTGGGCAAATTCATGGTGGAGGGAGCCTCTAAACAGCCCAGTTTGGACCAATTCATGGTGGAGGGAGCCTCTAAAAAACCCAGTTTGGACCAATTCATGGTGGAGGGAGCCTCTAAACAGCCCAGTTTGGGCAAATTCATGGTGGAGGGAGCCTCTAACCAGCCCAGTTTGGACCAATTAATGGTGGAGGGAGCCTCTAAACAGCCAAGTTTTGGGAATTTCATGGTGGAGGGAGCCCCTAAAAACCCCAGTTTGGACCAATTCATGGTGGAGGGAGCCTTTAAACAGCCCAGTTTGGGCAAATTCATGGTGGAGGGAGCCTCTAACCAGCCCAGTTTGGACCAATTAATGGTGGAGGGAGCCTCTAAACAGCCAAGTTTGGACCAATTCATGGTGGAGGGAGCCTCTAAAAAACCCAGTTTGGACCAATTCATGGTGGAGGGAGCCTCTAACCAGCCCAGTTTGGGCAAATTCATGGTGGAGGGAGCCTCTAAACAGCCCAGTTTGGACCAATTCATGGTGGAGGGAGCCTCTAAACAGCCAAGTTTTGGGAAATTCATGGTGGAGGGAGCCCCTAAAAACCCCATTTTGGACCAATTCATGGTGGAGGGAGCCTCTAAACAGCCCAGTTTGGACCAATTAATGGTGGAGGGAGCCTCTAAACAGCCCAGTTTGGACCAATTAATGGTGGAGGGAGCCTCTAACCAGCCCAGTTTGGACCAATTCATGGTGGAGGGAGCCTCTAACCAGCCCAGTTTGGGCAAATTCATGGTGGAGGGAGCCTCTAAAAAACCCAGTTTGGACCAATTCATGGTGGAGGGAGCCTCTAACCAGCCCAGTTTGGGCAAATTCATGGTGGAGGGAGCCTCTAAACAGCCCAGTTTGGGCAAATTCATGGTGGAGGGAGCCTCTAAACAGCCCAGTTTGGACCAATTCATGGTGGAGGGAGCCTCTAAAAAACCCAGTTTGGACCAATTCATGGTGGAGGGAGCCTCTAAACAGCCCAGTTTGGGCAAATTCATGGTGGAGGGAGCCTCTAACCAGCCCAGTTTGGACCAATTCATGGTGGAGGGAGCCTCTAAACAGCCCAGTTTGGGCAAATTCATGGTGGAGGGAGCCTCTAAAAAACCCAGTTTGGACCAATTCATGGTGGAGGGAGCCTCTAACCAGCCCAGTTTGGACCAATTAATGGTGGAGGGAGCCTCTAAACAGCCAAGTTTGGACCAATTCATGGTGGAGGGAGCCTCTAAAAAACCCAGTTTGGACCAATTCATGGTGGAGGGAGCCTCTAAACAGCCCAGTTTGGGCAAATTCATGGTGGAGGGAGCCTCTAACCAGCCCAGTTTGGACCAATTAATGGTGGAGGGAGCCTCTAACCAGCCCAGTTTGGACCAATTAATGGTGGAGGGAGCCTCTAACCAGCCCAGTTTGGACCAATTCATGGTGGAGGGAGCCTCTAACCAGCCCAGTTTGGGCAAATTCATGGTGGAGGGAGCCTCTAAAAAACCCAGCTTGGACCAATTCATGGTGGAGGGAGCCTCTAACCAGCCCAGTTTGGGCAAATTCATGGTGGAGGGAGCCTCTAAACAGCCCAGTTTGGGCAAATTCATGGTGGAGGGAGCCTCTAAACAGCCCAGTTTGGACCAATTCATGGTGGAGGGAGCCTCTAAAAAACCCAGTTTGGACCAATTCATGGTGGAGGGAGCCTCTAAACAGCCAAGTTTTGGGAAATTCATGGTGGAGGGAGCCCCTAAAAACCCCAGTTTGGACCAATTCATGGTGGAGGGATCCTCTAAACAGCCCAGTTTGGGCAAATTCATGGTGGAAGGAGCCTCTAAAAAACCCAGTTTGGTCAAATTCATGGTGGAGGGAGCCTCTAAACAGCCCAGTTTGGACCAATTCATGGTGGAGGGAGCCTCTAAAAAACCCAGTTTGGACCAATTCATGGTGGAGGGAGCCTCTAAACAGCCCAGTTTGGGCAAATTCATGGTGGAGGGAGCCTCTAACCAGCCCAGTTTGGACCAATTAATGGTGGAGGGAGCCTCTAAACAGCCAAGTTTTGGGAATTTCATGGTGGAGGGAGCCCCTAAAAACCCCAGTTTGGACCAATTCATGGTGGAGGGAGCCTTTAAACAGCCCAGTTTGGGCAAATTCATGGTGGAGGGAGCCTCTAAAAAACCCAGTTTGGACCAATTCATGGTGGAGGGAGCCTCTAAACAGCCCAGTTTGGGCAAATTCATGGTGGAGGGAGCCTCTAACCAGCCCAGTTTGGACCAATTAATGGTGGAGGGAGCCTCTAACCAGCCCAGTTTGGACCAATTAATGGTGGAGGGAGCCTCTAACCAGCCCAGTTTGGACCAATTCATGGTGGAGGGAGCCTCTAACCAGCCCAGTTTGGGCAAATTCATGGTGGAGGGAGCCTCTAAAAAACCCAGCTTGGACCAATTCATGGTGGAGGGAGCCTCTAACCAGCCCAGTTTGGGCAAATTCATGGTGGAGGGAGCCTCTAAACAGCCCAGTTTGGGCAAATTCATGGTGGAGGGAGCCTCTAAACAGCCCAGTTTGGACCAATTCATGGTGGAGGGAGCCTCTAAAAAACCCAGTTTGGACCAATTCATGGTGGAGGGAGCCTCTAAACAGCCAAGTTTTGGGAAATTCATGGTGGAGGGAGCCCCTAAAAACCCCAGTTTGGACCAATTCATGGTGGAGGGATCCTCTAAACAGCCCAGTTTGGGCAAATTCATGGTGGAAGGAGCCTCTAAAAAACCCAGTTTGGTCAAATTCATGGTGGAGGGAGCCTCTAAACAGCCCAGTTTGGACCAATTCATGGTGGAGGGAGCCTCTAAAAAACCCAGTTTGGACCAATTCATGGTGGAGGGAGCCTCTAAACAGCCCAGTTTGGGCAAATTCATGGTGGAGGGAGCCTCTAACCAGCCCAGTTTGGACCAATTAATGGTGGAGGGAGCCTCTAAACAGCCAAGTTTTGGGAATTTCATGGTGGAGGGAGCCCCTAAAAACCCCAGTTTGGACCAATTCATGGTGGAGGGAGCCTTTAAACAGCCCAGTTTGGGCAAATTCATGGTGGAGGGAGCCTCTAAAAAACCCAGTTTGGACCAATTCATGGTGGAGGGAGCCTCTAACCAGCCCAGTTTGGACCAATTAATGGTGGAGGGAGCCTCTAAACAGCCAAGTTTGGACCAATTCATGGTGGAGGGAGCCTCTAAAAAACCCAGTTTGGACCAATTCATGGTGGAGGGAGCCTCTAACCAGCCCAGTTTGGGCAAATTCATGGTGGAGGGAGCCTCTAAACAGCCCAGTTTGGACCAATTCATGGTGGAGGGAGCCTCTAAAAAACCCAGTTTGGACCAATTCATGGTGGAGGGAGCCTCTAAACAGCCCAGTTTGGGCAAATTCATGGTGGAGGGAGCCTCTAACCAGCCCAGTTTGGACCAATTAATGGTGGAGGGAGCCTCTAAACAGCCCAGTTTGGACCAATTAATGGTGGAGGGAGCCTCTAACCAGCCCAGTTTGGACTAATTCATGGTGGAGGGAGCCTCTAACCAGCCCAGTTTGGGCAAATTCATGGTGGAGGGAGCCTCTAAAAAACCCAGCTTGGACCATTTCATGGTGGAGGGAGCCTCTAACCAGCCCAGTTTGGGCAAATTCATGGTAGAGGGAGCCTCTAACCAGCCCAGTTTGGACCAATTAATGGTGGAGGGAGCCTCTAAACAGCCCAGTTTGGGCAAATTCATGGTGGAGGGAGCCTCTAAAAAACCCAGTTTGGACCAATTCATGGTGGAGGGAGCCTCTAACCAGCCCAGTTTGGACCAATTAATGGTGGAGGGAGCCTCTAAACAGCCCAGTTTGGACCAATTAATGGTGGAGGGAGCCTCTAACCAGCCCAGTTTGGACCAATTCATGGTGGAGGGAGCCTCTAACCAGCCCAGTTTGGGCAAATTCATGGTGGAGGGAGCCTCTAAAAAACCCAGCTTGGACCAATTTATGGTGGAGGGAGCCTCTAACCAGCCCAGTTTGGGCAAATTCATGGTGGAGGGAGCCTCTAAACAGCCCAGTTTGGGCAAATTCATGGTGGAGGGAGCCTCTAACCAGCCCAGTTTGGACCAATTAATGGTGGAGGGAGCCGCTAAACAGCCCAGTTTGGACCAATTCATGGTGGAGGGAGCCTCTAACCAGCAGAGTTGGTGGAAATCAGGGTGGAGGGAGCCTCTAACCAGCAGAGTTGGGGGAAATCAGGGTGGAGGGAGCCTAGTATTAGCAGAATTGTGCAACGCTTATGGTGGATGAGTATGAGGATGCGGAAGAATTGGAGAGGTTGAGTACAGACATGGAGTTTCATGTTGGGGTGCTTTACACAGGTGGGCACAAAAATGACGGCTCTACCCAGTGGTGGTTCATTTTTATCAAAGTGAGCCGGTCGGCACTCTCAGCTGACAGACGGGTGCGCTTGTCAGTGATGATGCCACCGGCTGCACTGAACACCCTCTCAGATAGGACGCTGGCGGCAGGACAGGACAGCACCTCCAAGGCATATAGGGCAAGTTCAAGCCACAGGTCCAACTTCGACACCCAATACGTGTAGGGCGCAGAGGGGTCGGAGAGGACAGGGCTGTGGTCGGAAAGGTATTCCCGCAACATGCGCCTATACTTCTCACGCCTGGTGACACTAGGACCCTCCGTGGCGGCACTTTGGCGAGGGGGTGCCATCAAGGTGTCCCAGACCTTAGACAGTGTGCCCCTCGTTTGTGTGGACCGGTGAGAACTTGGTTGCCTACTGGAGGAACTGCCCTCCCTGCCGCCAACGTCACATGCTGGAAACATCTCCATCATATTCTGCACCAATTGCCTGTGGCAAGCATTGATGCGATTGGCCCTCCCCTCTACCGGAATAAAAGACGAGATGTTGTTTTTATACCGGGGGTCAAGGATAGCAAAGATCCAGTACTGGTTGTCCTCCATGATTTTGACAATACGCTTGTCGGTTGTAAAGCACCCCAACATGAACTCAGCCATGTCTGCCACAGTGTTAGTTGGCATGACTCCTCTGGCCCCACCGGAAAGTTCAATCTCCATTTCCTCCTCATCCTCCATGTCTACCCATCCGCGCTGCAACAATGGGACGATTCGAAGTTGCCCGGAAGCCTCCTGTATCACCATCACATCATCGGACAACTCTTCTTCCTCCTCCTCCTCCTCCTCCTCCTCCATTAAACGCAGTGAAGCGGACAGATGTGTGGACCTACTCTCCAGCTGTGACGGATCGGATGCTATCCCTAACTCCTCTGTGTGATCTGAGTTATCCCTGATGTCAATCAGGGATTCTCTCAGAACACACAAGAGCGGGATTGTAAGGCTCACCATCGCATCCTCAGAGCTCACCCTCCTTGTGGACTCCTCAAAGACCCGTAGGATGTCACAAAGGTCTCTCATCCATGGCCACTCATGGATGTGAAACTGAGGCAGCTGACTTTGTGGCACCCTAGGGTTTTGTAGCTGGTATTCCATCAAAGGTCTCTGCTGCTCAACCACTCTATTCAACATCTGAAACGTTGAGTTCCAGCGTGTGGGGACGTCACACAAAAGCCGGTGTTGTGGCACATGCAGGCGTTGCTGGAGAGATTTTAAGCTAGCAGTGGCTACTGTCGACTTGCGAAAGTGGGCGCACATGCGCCGCACTTTCACCAGTAGCTCTGGAACATTGGGGTAGCTCTTTAGGAAACGTTGCACCACTAGGTTGAAGACGTGGGCCAGGCATGGAACATGTTGGAGTCCGGCAAGCTCCAGAGCTGCTACCAGGTTCCGGCCGTTATCACAAACGACCATGCCTGGGCCCAGGTGCAGCGGCTCAAACCATATTGCCGTCTCATCGAGGAGGGCATCCCTCACCTCGGAGGCAGTGTGCTGTCTGTCCCCCAAGCTGATCAGCTTCAGCACAGCCTGCTGACGTCTACCAACGCCAGTGCTGCAACGTTTCCAACTCGTAGCTGGGGTCAATCTAACAGCGGAGGAGGAGGCGGTGGCGGAGGAGGAGGCGGTGGCGGAGGAGGAGGCGGTAGAGGAGGAGGAGGAGGGGGGTGTTCTTCTCGTGTCCCTGCCAGGAATGTTAGGCGGGGAGACGAGGTACACCGGGCCAGTTTGGGAAGCAGTCCCAGCCTCAACTACATTCACCCAGTGTGCCGTCAGTGAAATGTAGCGTCCCTGTCCGCATGCACTTGTCCACGCGTCGGTGGTCAAGTGGACCTTTGTGCAAAGCGCGGAACTAAGGGCCCGCCTGATGTTGAGTGACACGTGCTGGTGCAAGGCGGGGACGGCACACCGGGAGAAGTAGTGACGGCTAGGGACGGCATAGCGAGGTGCCGCAGTTGCCATCAGGTCCAGGAAGGCGGGAGTTTCAACAAGCCGGAACGCCAACATCTCCTGGGCCAGCAGTTTAGCGATGTTGGCGTTCAAGGCTTGCGCGTGTGGGTGGTTAGCAGTGTATTTCTGCCGCCGCTCCAATGTCTGAGAGATGGTGGGTTGTTGTAAAGAAGCGCCTGATGGTGCCTTTGATGGTGCAGGAGAAGGAGATAAGACAGGAACAGGGGAGGATGAGGGAGAAGTCAACAAAGTGGCGGAGGCAGATGAAGTGGTGTCCTGGCTCGTCCTCTGGAGTGCATCGCCAGCACAGTCAGCAGTGGCAGTGGCAGAGGCAGAGGCAGTGGCAGAGGCAGTGGCAGTGGCGTGAACGGCAGGCGGCCTTTGTCCTGCCGTTGCTGCCTGCCACTGATTCCAGTGCTTGGATTCCAAATGACGACGCATTGAAGTGGTGGACAGGTTGCTCTTCTCAGAGCCCCTAATCAATTTCGAGAGGCAAATTGTGCAGACAACACTATATCTGTCCTCGGCGCATTCCTTGAAAAAACTCCACACCTTCGAGAAACGTGCCCTCGAGGTGGGAGTTTTTCGGGGCTGGGTACGAACTGGAACATCTTGGGAGATTCCGGGTGTGGCCTGGCTTCGCCTAAGCTGCTGACCTCTGCCTCTGCCTCTAGCTACCCTTTTTGGTGCTGCACCTGCCTCAACATCCACACTACTTTCCCCGCTTGACATCCCCCCTGTCCAGGTCGGGTCAGTGTCCTCATCATCCACCACTTCCTCTTCCAACTCCTGTCTCATCTCCTCCTCCCGCACAATGCGCCGGTCAACTGGATGCCCTGACGGCAACTGCGTCACATCATCGTCGATGAGGGTGGGTTGCTGGTCATCCACCACCAAATCGAACGGAGATGGAGGAGACTCTAGTGTTTGAGCATCTGGACACAGATGCTCCTCTGTTAGGTTCGTGGAATCGTGACGTGGAGAGGCAGGTTGAGGGACAATGAAAGGAGCGGAGAACAGCTCTGGGGAGCAGGGACAGTTTGGGTTATTGTTCTGTAAAGCTTCGGAATTTTGGGAGGAAGGAAGACAAGACTGTTGGGTAATAGGAGGAGAGGAGGCAGAGTCTGACTGGCTGCTGGACAATGTGCTGTAAGCGTTCTCTGACAGCCATTGCAAGACCTGTTCCTGGTTCTCGGGCCTACTAAGGTTTGTACCCTGCAGTTTAGTTAATGTGGCAAGCAACCCTGGCACTGTGGAGTGGCGCAATGCTTGCTGCCCCACAGGAGTAGGCACGGGACGCCCTGTGGCTTCACTGCTACCTTGCTCCCCAGAACCATTCCCCCGACCTCGCCCACGGCCTCGTCCACGTCCCTTTTCGGGAGCCTTGCGCATTTTGAATTCCTAGTTAGAAATTGGCACTGTATACCAGTAGTAAAAATTGTGGGTGCACGTAACCCCAATATATTCTTTGAATTACCAGTCAGAAACTGGCACTATATGGCAGTAGCAAGAAATGAGGGTATTTGTATTCACAATATATTCTTTGAATTCCCAGTCAGACAATGGCACTGTATACCAGTAGTAAAAATTGTGGGTGCACGTAACCCCAATATATTCTTTGAATTACCAGTCAGAAACTGGCACTATATGGCAGTAGCAAGAAATGAGGGTATTTGTATTCCCAATATATTCTTTGAATTCCCAGTCAGACAATGGCACTGTATACCAGTAGTAAAAATTGTGGGTGCACGTAACCCCAATATATTCTTTGAATTACCAGTCAGAAACTGGCACTATATGGCAGTAGCAAGAAATGAGGGTATTTATAACCCCAATATATTCTTTGAATTCCCAGTCAGACAATGGCACTGTATACCAGTAGTAAAAATTGTGGGTGCACGTAACCCCAATATATTCTTTGAATTACCAGTCAGAAACTGGCACTATATGGCAGTAGCAAGAAATGAGGGTATTTATAACCCCAATATATTCTTTGAATTCCCAGTCAGACAATGGCACTGTATACCAGTAGTAAAAATTGTGGGTGTATATAGCCCCAATTCTATTGCTAGGGGACTTGCAGGGTATTTCTGGGGTGAAGGTGGGGGGGGCACACCGTTGGAACGGGTATCGGGGGTATATATCGGGTTTACGGGAATACACTGACAGTGTATTCCATTCAGGATCCTGGGAAAGCTGGGTTGCGGCGATTGAGCCCGTCATTGCCACGTTACACTGACAAGCTTCTCCCTGGAATTTAGCTCTTACAAGAGCTGTTGTGGTTGTCTTCTCCTTCCTATCCTAGCCTGTCCCTGCCTACCCAGAATCTAAGCCCTAGCTAGCTGGACGGAAACCTCCGTCCTCGGTGAATTGCAAGCTCAGAATGACGCGAAGCTGGGCGTCGCTGTTCTTTTAAATTAGAGGTCACATGTTTTCGGCAGCCAATGGGTTTTGCCTACTTTTTTCAACGTCACCGGTGTCGTAGTTCCTGTCCCACCTACCCTGCGCTGTTATTGGAGCAAAAAAGGCGCCAGGGAAGGTGGGAGGGGAATCGAGTAATGGCGCACTTTACCACGCGGTGTTCGATTCGATTCGAACATGCCGAACAGCCTAATATCCGATCGAACATGAGTTCGATAGAACACTGTTCGCTCATCTCTAATGGTAGGCTTTGTTACATTGGTCCAAGCTCTCTGCAGTTCATTCACTAGGTCCCCCCGCGTGGTTCTGGGATTTTTGCTCACCGTTCTTGTGATCATTTTGACCCCACGGGGTGAGATTTTGTGTGGAGCCCCAGATCGAGGGAGATTATCAGTGATCTTGTATGTCTTCCATTTTCTAATTATTGCTCCCACAGTTGATTTCTTCAATCCAAGCTGGTTGCCTATTGCAGATTCAGTCTTCCCAGCCTGGTGCAGGGCTACAATTTTGTTTCTGGTGTCCTTTGACAGCTCTTTGGTCTTCACCATAGTGGAGTTTGGAGTCTGACTGTTTGAGGGTGTGCACAGGTGTCTTTTTATACTGATAACAAGTTTAAACAGGTGCCATTACTACAGGTAATGAGTGGAGGAAAGAGGAGACTCTTAAAGAAGAAGTTACAGGTCTGTGAGAGCCAGAAATCTGGATTGTTTGTAGGTGACCAAATACTTATTTTCCACCATAATTTGCAAATAAATTCTTACAAAATCAGACAATATGATTTTCTGGATTTGTTTTCTCATTTTGTCTCTCATAGTTGAGGTCTACCTATGATGTAAATTACAGACGCCTCTCATCTTTTTAAGTGGTGGAAGTTGCACTATTGGTGACTGACTAAATACTTTTTTGCCCCACTGTACAAATTATGTATATTTGTTTAAGTTTTACTACTTTTATACAATAAAAACCCTTTTTCTTCTAAATATATGTTTTTTCCTTTGTCTCTTTCCAAGAACATAATGTTTCTTTTTCATCAATGGAATTGATTGAGGTCTTTTTTTTTTTTTTTTTTTTTTTTGCCGGAAGTCCTCATCTTTTATTGTTGCCATTTTGAAAAACATTAAACTTTTTGGACACTTTTTATTGATACAGTATACAGTACAGACCAAAAGTTTGAACACACCTTCTCATTCAAAGAGTTTTCTGTATTTCCATGACCATGAAAATTGTACATTCACACTGAAGGCATCAAATCTATGAATTATCACATGTGGAATTATATACGTAACAAAAAAGTGTGAAACAACTGAAAATATGTCTTATATTCTAGGTTCTTCAAAGTAGCCACCTTTTGCTTTGATTACTGCTTTACACACTCTTGGCATTTTCTTGATGAGCTTCAAGAGGTAGTCACCTGAAATGGTCTTCCAACAGTCTTGAAGGAGTTCCCAGAGATGCTTAGCACTTATTGGCCCTTTTGCCTTCACTCTGCAGTCCAGCTCACCCCAAACCATCTCGATTGGGTTCAGGTCTGGTGACTGTGGAGGGCAGGTCATCTGACGTAGCCCCAGAAAAAAATGTATAGTGATTCAGCATCCAGTCTAGTATCGATTTAAAAATATTCATACTTTAATAAAGCCATTTAAAATTCCACAATCACCAGAAACCAGTAAAAAATAGCAAAAAGACACAGCACTTACATATATAGACGATACTTGGGTTACATGGAACAATGGATACACGGAAAAAACTTTAGCCGCCATCACTCTCCTTCTTGGTCAAATAGCCCTTACACAGCCTGGAGGTTTGTTTGGGGTCATTGTCCTGTTGAAAAATAAATGATGGTCCAACTAAACGCAAACTGGATGGAATAGTATGCCGCTGCAAGATGCTGTGGTAGCCATGCTGGTTCAGTATGCCTTCAATTTTGAATAAATACCCAACAGTGTCACCAGAAAAGCACCCGCACACCATCACACCACCTCCTCCATGCTTCACGGTGGGAACCTGGCATGTAGAGTCCATCCTACACCTTTTCTGAGTCGCACAAAGACACGGTGGTTGGAACCAAAGATCTCAAATTTGGACTGATCAGATCAAAGCACAGATTTCCACTGGTCTAATGTCCATTCCTTGTGTTCTTTAGCCCAAACAAGTATCTTCTGCTTGTTGCCTGTTCTTAGCAGTGTTTTTCTAGTAGCTATTTTACCATGAAGGCCTGCTGCACAAAGTCTCCTCTTAGCTGTTGTAGAGATGTGTCTGCTGCTAGAACTCTGTGTGGCATTGACCTGGTCTCTAATCTGAGCTGCTGTTAACCTGCGATTTCTGAGGCTGGTAACTTGGATGAACTTATCCTCCGCAGCAGAGGTAACTCTTGGTCTTCATTTCCTGTAGCGCTTAATGGTTTTTGCAACTGCACTTGGGGAAACTTTCAAATTTTTCCCAATTTTTACGACTGACTGACTTTCATTCCTTAAAGTAATGATGGCCACTCGTTTTTCTTTACTTAGCTGCTTTTTTCTTGCCATAATACAAATTCCAACAATCTATTCAGTAGGACTGTCAGCTGTGTATCCACCTGACGTCTGCACAACACAACTGATGGTCCCAACCCCATTTATAAGGCAAGAAATCCCACTTATTAAACCTGACAGGTCACACCTGTGAAGTGAAAACCATTTCTGGTGACTACCTCTTGAAGCTCATCAAGAGAATGCCAAGAGTGTACAAAGCAGGAATCAAAGCAAAAGGTGGCTTCTTTGAAGAACCTAGAATATAAGACAAATTTTCAGTTGTTCAACACTTTTTTGTTAAGTATATAATTCCACATGTGTTAATTCATAGTTTTGATGCCTTCAGTGTGAATCTACAATTTTCATGGTCATGGCTGGTCAGGTAATGGAGGGGGTGTACATCTCACCCAGACTACTAAGGTGGGTGAGATGAGTAAACTCCAGAAGGAATGTTTGCTCTCAACAGACAACTTTCGTCTGCTGCTGAGCATTTTGGTAAATGCTCAGTATTGGGCTGGATTTTTAGGAATGACAGGTAGGTTGGTAGTGGGACCTGTCATTCCACCCCCCTCCAGTCTGGGGATGTTCCGGTAGTGACTCAGCTGCAGAGAGTCTGCTCATCAAGGGAGGCTTAAGAAGCCAGCTCCAGCAGTAGACTGGGGGCAGAGTTTGGCTGGAGAGCCAAAGAAAGAGGTCATATTTTTGGAGCTGTGTCCTGAGTGATTCAACTGGCTTTTGGATTTCTGTTATTCTAGGTGAGGTAATCTATTCTATGTTTAAACTCATAGGAAGGCCCCCAGTTGGCATGTAATGACACCAGCACTCCGCAGTTGTGTTTGCAGCTTGACACAGGCTGCCAATGTTTGTGGGTATACAGCCAAGCATATTCTTCACCTGTAACAGAAATACTTTTCTGGTGTGAGGAATCTCAGTAAGCTGCTGTTGCTATAAGGTTACCATTAGAGATGAGCAAACAGCGTTCGATTGAATAGCTATTCGATCGAATATCAGGCTATTTGAGGTATTCGATTAGAATCGAATACCACGCGACAAACGCAGTAAAAATTCGTATCCCCTCCCACCTTCCCTGGCGCTTTTTTTTGCACCAATAACTGTGCAGGGGAGGTGGGACAGGAAATACGACAAGGTAGGCATTGAAAAAAAATTGGAAAAAGACATTGGCTGCCGAAATCAGGTGACCTCTGATTTATAAGAATAGTGGCCGCCATGTTCGTGTCATTTGCGGCTTGGAGAGATAGGGACAGAGATCTGCTGAGGGCTACAGAGGGATTAGCTTCTGCTAGGCAGGAAATCTGAAGAACAACAGCTCTTTTCAGAGCTATACTGCAGGGAGAGGAGTCCATATACGCTGAATCCACCTTTTCCATGGTGTGTACTCCTAAACACCTAAGTGGGATACACAGCAATTCAGTCAGGCTATATACACTCAATCCACCTTTCCACGGTGTGTACCCCCAAACACCTAAGTGGGATTCACAGCAATTCAGTCAGGCTATATACGCTCAATCCAGCTTTCCTTGGTGTATACCCCCAAAAACTTAAGTGGTATACAGAAAATCTGTGTATAGTATATATACACTGAATCCAGCTTTCCTGGTTATATTCCACTCCCAAATAAAATAGGTATACAGCTAAATATAAAATAGCATCTCTGCTTATGGGCTGAAGCTGAATGGTGGGCCTGACACTGTATACGCTGCTGGGGCAAGTGACAACTACAAAAGAGGATGAAAAGAATTAATCCTGGGGGTGGCACAGAAGAATTGGCACTAATGGGCACAAAATAACATCTCTGTTTATGGGCTGAAGCAAAAGAATGGGGCATAAACTTATAATGTAGGGGCCCCCATATATCTTTATCTCAAGAGAGCATAGACACCCAGGTTCTATCATGCAGTTACAAGTGTTACAAGTAGAAGAGTGGCTCTGCAAGTGACAGTTGGGGTTCATTGTATACACTCTATGCCACCAAAAAGGCTAACTGTGGGGCGTACTTGCACCCCTTCACCAAACTCACCCAAACCTCAGCTGGGGGAAGCTTCCACTCACCCCAAGGGCCACAGGTCCAACTTCTACACCCAATACGCGTAAGGCGCAGAGGGATCGGAGTGGACAGAGCTGTGGTTGGCCAGGTACTCACGCAATATGTTCCTATACTTTTCCCTCCTGATGACACTAGGCCCCTCAGTGGTGGTAGTTTGGCCGGGGGAGGGGGGGCACTAACGTGTCCCAGACCTTGGAGAGTGTTCCCCTGGTGTTTGTGGACCGGATGGAAGTGGTTAGCCTCTTGGAGAAAATCTCCTCTCTGCTGTGAGCGAGGGTTTATGGAAACATTTCCATCATATTCTGCACCAGTTGCTTGTGGCAATCATTTATGTGATTTTTCCTCTCCCCTACTAGAACAAAGGACGAGATTTTTTTGTTATACCGGGAGTCGAGGATTGCAAAAATACAGTATTGTTTGCTCTCCATGATGTGAACTATGCCATTGTCTGTTGAAAAACTACACAACATGAAGTCAGCCATGTGTGCCATTGTGTTACTTGGCAAGACTTCGCTGCCCCCAACTGGAAGGGTCACTCTCCATTTCCTCCATTTTCCACTCCCCTTCACACCATCCGTGCTGTAGCAATGGGATGCACTGAACTTCCCCTCAAGCCTCGTGTGGGACAGTGACATCAAATGCCACTTCATCCCCCTCGTCTTCCTCCGTCAGCCAACGGTGTGAAGATGACAGGAGTATGCTCTGAATATTTTCAGCCTAGCAGAGGCTACTTTTCAATTCCGAAAATGGCCGCACTTTCACCAGTATATCAGGCACAATGAAACTCCTGGGAGATGGGGAGTTGCTGGGAAGAGGCACATTATGGTGCAGGCAAAAGGAGCAGAGGCAGGAAAAGGGGCAGATGAGGGTGAACTCCCCAAAGTGTCAGAGGCAGATGTGGAGGTGTCCAGGCTGGTGGTCTGGACTGCAGCACCAGCTCTGGAAACAGTGGAAGAGGCAGTGTCGGCAACGCCGGCTGCCGATTGTCCTGCGTTTGCTCTCTCCCACTGAGCCCAGTGCTTGTCTTACAAATGACGGCGCATGGCTGTGGTGCTCAGGTTGCTTTTCTCAGAGCCCCTATTTAGTTTTGAGTTGCACAGTGTGCAAAAAACACTCAGTTTGTCCTCCATGTATACGCTGCAAAATCAACACAACATCGAGGGAGGTGGCCAACATGGGCGAGTTTTGGGCGAGTGGCTAGTACAGGAAAAATCTTGGGCCTTGCTGGCTCTGGCCTGGCTTCTGTGAAGCAGCGGTCCTGTGCCTCTGGACATGCCTCTAGCTGTAGCTTGACCACAACCTTGCTCCCCAGCTGCATTTCCACGCCCCCGAGCACGTCCTTGTCCACGTCCCTAAGCGCTAGCTTTACGCATTTTGTGATGTATACAAATGGTTTTTTTTTGTATACACAGAGGCTAGATATATTGAGCGTATATCAGCTTAAGGGACTCTAAATTAATTTTGAAGGGCTCACGTTAAGGGCCACAAAAGTGAATTTTGTAAGGTCTTACCACATCTCACACACACACACACACACACACACGGGTGAACCTGCCCCTCTCGCCGCCCGAAGCGAACGACAGAAAGCTGCCCCCCCCCCCCCCCGGGAGGAGGGGGTGGTGCGGTGCGAATGGGGCAGGGCTTAGCAAAGGGGCGGGGCTTAGCGCTGTTCGCAGGCAGAGAGCAGGCACGGAGAAGACCTGCTCTCTGCCTGAGCATCAGGGGAGGCTGCCGGAGCAGCGCTGCTTCAGCGGCCTCCCCAATCTACCGCTCCGTGCTGAGCCAGCCCAGGACAGATTGTCCTGGACTGGCTTAGGTAAAAAAAATGCCGCCCTCCCTGGGGCCCTGCCATAGCGCCACCTGAAGCGCTCGCTTCAGGTCGCCTCATGGGAGGTGCGGCGCTGCACACACACACACACACACACACACTTACAATGACAGTTAAGGGTGGATTGTTGGATTTCTTATTGCCTATGCCATCTGTGGTTGTCATGGGCAACGTGATTTAAAGGGGTTCATGCTAATTTTTCTTTTGCTTTAAATTTTTGCTTCTGTCCATAATAATGTTGAGGAAAAAAGTTTTCAAAGTATTTAGACTTTCATAGAGGTTCTATTGCGTTTATAAAGTGTCCAGTGGAAAGGATAGGATAGGATTTCACATAAGTCTGCCATTCATGGACACTCAGGGTTGAGAAACTGAGGGAGCTGACTTTCATGAACCCTTGGGTTTTGGAGATGGAACTCCATCAAAGGTCTCTACTGCTCACACACCCTGCTCAACATATGGTATCTAGGGCTTCAGTGTGTGGTGACCTTTCACAACAACCGGTGCTTCAGGCAGATGTAGGCGTAGCTGGAGGGTTTTCCGGCTAGCAGTGGCTACTGTAGACTTACGGAAGTGGCCGCTCTTTCATCAGTAGCTCGTGAACATTGGTGTAAGTTTTTAAAAACATTGGCACCACCAAGTTGTTAGGTCCTATATACTGTATGACAGCATATAGGAATGAGTGACTGTCCTGTGCCTCTGGACATGCCTCTGCCTCTAGTCATTTTTTTTCCTGCATAGCTTGCCTCCACATCTACACTGCTTTCCCCCCTACACATCACCCCTGTCCATGCCTCTGCCTCTAGCCACCTTTTTCCTGCTTAGCTTGCCTCCACATCTACACTGCTTTCCCCCTAGACATCACCCCTGTCCATGCCTCTGCCTCTAGCCACCTTTTTCCTGCTTAGCTTGCCTCCACATCTACACTGCTTTCCCCGCTAGAAATCACCCCTGTCAATGTCAGGTCAGTGGCCTCGTCGTCCACCAACTCCTCTTCCAATTGTTCACTCTCCTCTTACTGCAAACTGCACATAACCACAGTTTGCCCTGATAGTAACTGTGTCTCATCATCATCACTGAGGCCCAGAAATGCCGGTTGCAGGTCCACAACCACAAATTTGGCAGGAAATGGTGGATGCTCCAGTATTTTGGCATCAGGACACACAAAGTCATCCGGTAGCTTCTGGGATTCGGGAAGTGGTTCAACAGAGGGAGAGACAGTAAAAGGAGCCAAAAATAGATCGTGGGAGGGGGCAAAGGTGGGATGACTCTGCTGGGAAGAGTGGGCATGTTGGGAGGAAGGAGGGGCAGACTCTTGGGTATGAACACGACTGGAGGTAGTGGCTGACTGGCTGCTGGAAAAGCAGCTGGAAGCATTATCCGCTAGCCATTGTAACACCTGTTCCTGGTGCTCGGGCCTGGTCTGGCCTGGCCTGTACCCTGCACCCTGCTTAACGCAGCTGTCATATCAGGAATTGTGATGAGCGCATGCTAATGTTTCTTTTGGTTTAAAGTTATGTTTCTGTCCATATTAATGTAGAGGAAAGAAGGTTTCCAATTATTTATCCACTTTCGTAGAGGTTCTAGTGAGTTTGTAAAGTGTCGAGTGGAAAGGATGGAATAGGATTTCACATAAGTCTGCCATCCATGAGCACTCATGGTTGATAAAGTGAGGGAGCTGACTTTGATGAACCCTTGGGTTTTGGATTTGGAACTCGATCAAAGGTCTCACACACCCTGCTCAACATAGGTTATATAGGGTTTCAGCGTGTTGTGACCTTGAAAAAACAGCCGGTGCTTCAGGCAGATGTAGGCAATGCTGGAGTGTATTGAGGCTAGCAACGGCTACTGTAGACTTGCCAAAGTGGGCGCACAAGTGCTGCACTTTCACCAGTACCTCGAGAACATTGGGGTACGTTTTTAAAAACCATTTCACCAATAAGTTGGAAACGCAAGCTCCAGAACAGCTACCAGGTTCCGTCCATTATCACACACGAAAAAATGCCTGGGCCCAGGTGCAGCAGGGAAAACCACATTGCCGTCTCATCCAGGATGGCATCCCTCACCTCGGAGGCAGTGTGCTGTCTGTTCCCAAAGCTGATGAGCTTCAGCACGGCCTGCTGATGTCTCCCCACGCCAGTGTTGCAGCATTTCCAGCTCGTAGCTGGGTTGATTTAACGGCGGCGGAGGAGGAGGAGGATGGTGTTTCAGCACTCCTGCCAGAAATATTGGGCGGGGAGACAAGGCAGGCCGCCACAGTTTGCGATCCGGTCCAAGTCTCAAGTACATTCACCCAGTGTGCCATGATTGAGATGTAGCCTGGCCACGCGTCGGTGGTCAAGTGGAATTTTGTGCAGAGCGTGGAACTTAGGGCCCGCCTGATGTTACGGGACACATGCTGGTGCAAGGCGTGGACGGAAAACATGGAGAAGTAGGGACGGCATAGCGAGGTGCCGCAGTTGCCAGCAGGTCACAGAAAGCCTGAGTCTCCGCAAGCTGGGACGGCAACATTTCCTGGGCCAGCAGTTTTAAGATGAGGCAGTTGAAGGCTTGGGCATGTGGGTGGGTTGCGCTGTTCTTCTGCCGGCGATGAAAGGCCTAGGAGATGGGAAGTTGCTGGGAAGAGGCGCATGATGGTGCAGGCAAAAGGAGCAGTGGCAGGAAAAGGGGAGGATGAGGGTGAACTCCCCAAAGTGTCAGAGGCAGATGTGGAGGTGACCTGGCTGGTGGTCTGGACTGCAGTGCCAGTACTGGCGTCACTGAGAACAGGTTGCTGGTCCACAACAACTAAATCAGCCGGAGATGGCGGATGTTCCAGTGTTTGGGCCTCAGGACACACAAAGTCATCTGGTAGCTCCTAGGATTGGTGAAGTGGTTGGACAGAGTGAGGGACAGTTAAAGGACTTGAAAACATCTCCTGGGAGGGGGGAAATGTGGGATGACTGTGCTGGGAAGATTGGGCATGTTGGGAGGAAGGAGGACCAGACTCTTGGCAAGGAAGAGGACTTGAGGTAGTGGATAAGGAGCTGTAAGCATTATCCGCTAGCCATTGTTCCTGGTGCTCGGTCCTGTTCAGTGTTGTACCCTGCTTAACACAGCTATCAAGTCAGGGATTGTGATGAGCGCATGCTAATGTTTCATTAGCTTAAAATTTTAGTTACTGTCCATACAATTGGGGAGGAAAGAAGGTTTCCAGGTATTTTTCCACTTTCTCTAGAGGTTGTATGGAGTGTGGACAGTGTGTAGTTGATGGTCTGTGATGATGGGGTAAAACTGTGACTTGGGTTTGTTAGGTGCCCCCAGGCATGCTTCCCCTGCTGTCCCAGTTGCATTCCAGAGGTGTTGTCATCATTTGCTGAGGTGTCATAGTGGACTTGGTGACCCTCCTGAGTCGACTAGTGGTTTCCCCTGAAATGAGCAGTTTTTCCCCATAGACTATAATAGGATTTGATATTCGTTCGAATAGTCGAATATTGAGGGGATATTCAAAACAAATATCGAATATTGAATGTTTATCTGTTTGCTCATCTCTCATTACCATGCTATTTGGTTGTACTTAACCATGTTTCCATATCCTGATCGTTTGTGCTGTGCTGCTCTATGGTGACCTTTAGCTTGTTACTGGAAATTCGCTTGTCACCTGATTTTGGCTATACTGTTACTCTCTGACTGATTTTTGGCTTGGACACATTCACTCTCCTGATTCATCCTCCCAGTTTTGATCTGCCTTGTAAGTTTAATGTGGATTCTGGGTGAACTTCAGATATATTTCTTATACCAGTTTCTGTGCTGATAACTTGGGCCTCAAATCAGCACAAGTCTTTCTGCCTTCACAGCTGATGCTGGTTAAGATGTTTAAGTATTTGGGATCTATTTCTCAGCGCAGTTTAAGATTTAAACATCTAGATCTATTGCTTTATGGTGTCATCCAGTTTCTGCAATTTCTGATATTCACTCCAGAGACAATATCATAATTGCCCAACTCTGAGGAAATTGGACAGTGAAGCTCTGAGCATTGATGTGCATCTTGGGAGTTACTGGGTTTGTGTTCTGGCAGGTTGGGCAGACCCAGGCAGAGTTTGACAGTTGGTCATGGTAACCTTAAAGCAACAGCTGCAAGCTATATATATAGGTTTTAACACCAGGTAATCCCTTTAATGTAAAAGTGTCTAATAAAAGTTGTGACTTGTAAGTGAAGATGGATTCTTCATGTTATAGACCCAATTATGTGTTGACCTTTTTGCTATTTTTTAGGCAGTGTTACAGCAAAGCAGACATCTGGCATGAACTTGTTATTGTGGCAATGTTATTCTCACAGTGCTATCCCTGAATATGAAAAAAAATTTGCATAGCTTTTGCTGTCTTCTTTATCTGTACAAACTACTATAATAAGCTTTACTGATATTTCTCCTTAGTTGAAATCAAAAGAGGAAAAGCATTCTGCTTCTACAAAAAGTGCCAATGCTTACCATATATATTAAACATACCATATATTTTAAAATAACCACCAACAATTTTAATTGTATGGGGATAGCCCAACTGTCCTCAACATCTCTAATGAAATACAAAGGGTCAGTTGGACTGAATTTTTACCCATCTGTTCATTTCCCAGGATGATAAGCAACAGGTAGTGAAATTTCTCCCTCCTTCTATTGAAGTCACCAAAACTGTTCATGGAGTAACAGAGTTTTTAGAAATGTTAGAAGAATTTTTCTGAAAACTAAAATGTCAATTTACTCATAACCCTTAATTTCTCTTCTAGAAGCACTTTTAGAGCTATATTGTAACATCTCTGCCTGTTCGGGTCACTGCACCACCCTCTGCTCGCGTACTGCGGCGCAGGAGGCGGGTGCAGTTTAGTTCTTGGCTTAAAGTTTTCAGTCGTACTGTGTGAATACGGCTCTAGTTCTGTGATTAGGAGAAAAAAGGGGAGACAAGGATCCGCGCTCTAAGGTCGTGCAAATGGAGCAGGTAGCAGGAAACAAGCGTGTCGTTTGAGACCGGCTTTAATAGTATAAAATACAGTACAGCACAACGCGTTTCGGGTGGTAGGCTACCCTTTTTCAAGTGCACAAATCACTGCAATAGTACAAAAAAAACACCGAAAGAAATAGTCATACATAATAAAAGAAGATAAAAGCAACACAGAAAACCTTGAGAGTCAAACCCAAGGGAACATCAAGCCCTGTTAAAAGTATCAATTAGAGGAAGTCTAGAAAAGAGGGATACCCATGATATAGATGTTGGTGCACACAAAATTGTGATTCATCAGACTTCGAATCATGAAAGTATAAAAACATATAAATATATATATACACACACACACACACACACACATATATATATATATATATATATATATATATATATATATATATATACATATACACACATATATACATGTACGCATCACGGATGTGCACCATCAAGCTCACTTATATAAAGGCATACTAAGGATAACATAACAGAAGAAGTTGAAAACCTTTACACTTAAAAACTCTTTTTCTTTCTAGTTCTGTGATTGTATTTGCACCACACCCGTCTTCTGACCTTGTTGCCTCTGTCCATTTAGTGGTTAATTTTGTCTTGCCTGTGATTGACAGCCTGCCTTCCTGTCAACTCCATGGGTGGGTTCTTCCTTCCCTATTTTATCTTGGCTCCCATTCACACCAGTGCTTGCTATTGCCTTGTGCATACTTGCTCCTTACTGTCCCTATTTTTTCTTGCATTCTTATCCTTGACCTTTGGCTTTCCTCACTGACTATTCTTTGGACTCCGATTTGGCACTGCATCGCTCGACTATTACTGACCCTTGGCTAGCTGACCTCTCTTTGTTGTTGTCCGTCTTGTCTCCGTTTTGTGTTTCACATATCCTATTACATAGGATAGGTCCTGTCAATAAGAAGGGTCAGTTGGTGGCTTCAGCTTAGGGCTCACTGTCTCTTGTGTCCCGTCCCAGGGTCCAACAGCTACCAGGGAATTGCTGTCCTAGCAATTCCCTAACATATATTTATAGCTAGTAAATTCATACATTTATAGTAGTAAATTCACAGGTTTGCAAAACCAGTATTGGGAATACTTAAAGGGTTTTCCGGGCAAATTAATTAATTAATTCATTAATTCATTGATTAATTAATACATTTATTTATTTATTTAAAAGGTATGTTAGTGCTATTAATGGGTTAATAAATGCACCTATATACCTTTAGCAGTATTTTGAGTGATTTCTGGGTGTCTCTGGGAGCTCCTGGTATCTTCGACGCTAACTACTTCTAACCTCAACCCACCACTTCCTTTCTCTCTCCCTCGTATACACCTCCTCCCTGTCTCTCTAGCTATCCCACTCACAACTACTAGCCCTTCCCTACCTACTCAGCTCAACCCCCAACCCCATTATATACTTACCTCTCTTCAGATAGGTAAGTATGATGGATAACCAGCAAATATCCCTGTGGCAGTCACATGATTACACCAGGGATATGGGTAAATATACATTTCTCATAAATTATGTTATATGGAAAGTAGGCGGGGAGGATGTTTAGAATACTGTAGGGATTTCATTTTATCCCAGACAACCCTTTTAAAGCCATGGCTGCTTTTAGGTTTAAAACAAATATTGGCTTATTTTAAAGTAGAATGCAATGTACTTCAGGCTTTAAGAGTCTGTACCACTGCCACGTGCAGTGTCCCAAAGTAATGAAGTGCAGGCTGGTCTGTATGGATTATACAGTACATGACATATGTGTGCTCCCAGCTCAAAGTTATTTTATTGAACCCTGATTGAATTATTATAACTTCATTCATAGAACATCAAACCAAAACAGGAGGCATTAACAAGTGTGAATATGTATTATATGACCCCTCAACTTGTAAATGTCCATTATTTATTCAGACACCATTCCTAATTCAGGGTAAGCTTTCCTTTAGCATGCAAAGTAGTTAACAATGAAAATTTGGTATGGCCAAATTGGAACAGCGGTACTTATGTATATAAATTAACAGGGCCTCTTTTCACAGCTTTTTCTCTCTATTTAAAGAGCCTACTGACATCAAAGACAGGATTATAGGCGACGATAAAAACAACTTGATCTAATGTCCATGTTTGAAGTCATGCGAGTACCTTCACAAAATAAAGGAACAAGAGAACAAGGGTGCAGGTGCATTCAACTTCTGCGTTGTTAAAATATCAATCATATATCTATCTATCTATCTATCTATCTATCTATCTATCTATCTATCTATATATGTTTAATTTTGTTTCTAGGCTTGGGAGTCCTATTATTCTTCTCTATATTAAAATGTAAATGTTCCCTCTATATCAGAATGTATTAACATGTATACACATGGCTGACACTTGTGAACTGCTGTCATGTAAAATAGGTTTCCCAAGCTAATCTATCTGGCTATGGCTAATCTGTTAGCAAAGAGGGTTATAGCAAATAATTGACACTGTAATCTTAGGAAAATGAAGTAATCACTGCATTAGGAAATCTATGCATTCAGTGAATTCACTTCTGTATAATGAGGCTGGCTGCATGTTAGCTGACATACAGGAGTAATTGCTTTTCCAACTGTTTCATTTAAAGCATCAAATAAATTTATTAAAAAGTTAACAGAGATAACAAATGTTATTGCAATAGGATTACAAGAGTATTCTCTGAATTACCAGACAGCGCCTTGTAATGTTTATAGCCTTTAGTATTCTCTGAGAATATAGAATGATAAATATATAAAGACTGAGATCTGTGCTATAGGCAGATAGACAGACAGACAGATAGGCAGATAGATAGATTATTTTGACAGATAAATACTATAAATAGAAACAATAGATAGATAAATCCAAAATAAAATAGGTATAGGCCACACTATAAATAGTATAGGGCATGAGAAAGGCTCCTGTAAGATCTTTTTTTGGATGTTTTTTGGGACCATAGCCTGTACCCTGAGGCGACACCCACAGCTGCAACCAGTGCTGTCTTTTGTTCTATTTTTATATGATAGGTGGATAGATAGATAGATAGATAGATAGATAGATAGATAGATAGATGTAGATAAATAGATAGATAGAAAAATCCTACTTATAATATTTATAATGAAAATTCTTTGGTTCACAGATAAGATTGTTTTGTCAATAGAAGTGAATTAGCATTAAAATGTATTCTCAATAGGGCATAACTACTAGATAGCATGGCATCTGAATGCTAGAACCCCCATCAATTACAAGAAAGGGGATCTCTTCTACCCCGTATGAATGGCTCACCTAGTCGTGCCTGCATGGTCACTCCATTCATTTCATGGGACTGCTGGAGATACAATTTACTGTATGTGGCTATCTCCCCAGTCCCACAGAGCATGAATGAAGTTGCAGTGTACATGCTTAACATGCAACTATGTTCAGATGGGAAAACAGGACCCCTGTTCTTGTGATTATGGGAGTCCCAGCGGTCACTGATCTGCAATTTATCACTATTCACATATTTAGAGTTTAAATACTTTATATTATAGTGTCTGGTTAGCGTAATTGTCCCTTTATCTAAGGTCAATCATTCGATTTAACATTTTATGGAATACTGGCCTTAAAAATGAGTAAGTGAAAGCAAAAAAGCACAAGGTGATTATATTAGTCTAAAAGACCTCTAAGTTCTCACCGACTCCATCTTGATTTGGGAATAAGGGAAGAGGCTTCAAGAGATTTTCTGGGATCAGGATATTGATGATCTATTATAAGGATAGGACATCAATATGAAGTTGGTTGGGTTCTGATTCTCAGCTGTATGAGTGGGCTGGACAACTTTGGCAAGAAATGTGGCTTCTGCATTGTTTACATCTGTCCTTCTTCTTCTTTGCTGTCCATAGAATAGGTCATAACTTTATGATCTATTGGGGTCCAACTAATGAAACTCCCACCAAACCAGAGATTGGCATCCCGTTTTTCCTATATGAGTGGAGTGGCTAGTCAAGTGTGCATACTGCAGTTCCATTCATTTTCTTTGGGACTGCTGCAGATGAATATGAACTTCACTCACAGTGATTTTTGGCAGATCCATAGTGAATGAATGATGTAGTATGTGCATTCACTGCTCCATTCAAACAGGGAAGACGATATCCCATTGTAGGGATTGATGGAAACCCAGCAGTTAAACCCTCATCAATCAGCTTTGTCCATGTCCACTAATATGGTACACAACTGATCTTGTCTATAGGTCTATAAATAATGCTTTATACCAGCTTCATTAAGGTTAAAATGTCATCAGTAAGTACTGTACAGTCATGGCCAAAAGTTTTGAGAATGACACAAATATTATATTTTCACATGATCTGCTGCCCTCTGGTTTTTATGTGTGTTTGTCAGATGTTTTTATCACATAGAGAAATATAATTGCAATCATATTATGAGTACCAAAAGCTTATATTGACAGTTAGAATGAGTTAATGCAGCAAGTCAATATTTGCAGTGTTGACCCTTCTTCTTCAGGACCTCTGCAATTCTCCCTGGCATGCTCTCAATCAACTTCTGGACCAAATCCTGACTGATAGCAGTCCATTCTTGCACAATCAATGCTTGCATTTTGTCAGAATTTGTAGGTTTTTGTTTGTCCACCCGTGTCTTGATGATTGACCATAAGTTCTCAATGGGATTAAGATCTGTGGAGTTTCCAGGCCATGGACTCAAAATCTCTATGTTTTGTTCCCTGAGCCATTTAGTTATCACCTTTGCTTTATGGCAAGGTGCTCCATCATGCTGAAAAGGCATTGTTGATCGCCAAACTGCTCTTGGACGGTTGGGAGAAGTTGATCTTGGAGGACATTCTGGTACCATTCTTTATTCATGGCTGTGTTTTTAGGCAAGACTGTGACAGAGCCGATTCCCTTGGCTGAGAAGCAACCCCACACACGAATGGTTTCAGGATGCTTTACAGTTGACATGAGACAAAACTGGTGGTAGCACTCCCCTCGTCTTCTCCGAATAAGCTGTTTTCCAGATGTCCCAAACAATCGAAAAGGGGATTCATCTGAGAAAATGACTTTACCCCAGTCTTCAGCAGTCCACTCCCTGTACCTTTTGCAGAATATCAGTCTGTCCCTGATGTTTTTTCTGGAGAGAAGTGGCTTCTTTGCTGCCCTCCTTGAGACCAGGCCTTGCTCCAAGAGTCTCCGCCTCACAGTGCGTGCAGATGCACTCACACCTGCCTGCTGCCATTCCTGAGCAAGCTCTGCACTGCTGGTAGCCCGATCCCGCAGCTGAAACACTTTTAAGAGACGGTCCTGGCGCTTGCTGGTATTTCTTGGGCGCCCTGGAGCCTTTTTGCCAACAATGGAACCTCTCTCCTTGAAGTTCTTGATGATGCGATAGATTGTTGACTGAGGTGCAATCTTTCAAGCTGCGATACTCTTCCCTGTTAGGCCATTTTTGTGCAGTGCAATGATGACTGCACATGTTTCTTTAGAGATAACCATGGTTAACAGAAGAGAAACAATGATGCCAAGCACCAGCCTCCTTTTAAAGTGTCCAGTGGTGTCATTCTTACTTAATCATGACAGATTGATCTCCAGCCCTGTCCTCATCAACACCCACACCTGTGTTAATGGAGCAATCACTGAAACGATGTTAGCTGGTCCTTTTAAGGCAGGGCTGCAATGATGTTGAAATGTGTTTTGGGGGATAAAGTTCATTTTCTAGGCAAATATTGACTTTGCAAGTAATTGCTGTTAAGCTGATCACTCTTTATAACATTCTGGGGTATATGCAAATTGCCATTAGAAAAACTGAAGCAGTAGACTTTGTAAAAATTAATATTTGTATCATTCTCAAAACTTTTGGCCATGACTGTATAACAACAGGTAGGAGCCCCATTACAGATTCTGCACTGGAGCCCAGAAGCTTCAAGTTACGCCTCTGGTTGAGTCATAGCTATGAGGTCCATTCACCCTCACAGTCTCTGTCATGTATACTGGTTCCATAAAGTGAGCAGGGGACCCACTAGTGAATGCAGAATGAAATACCTATGACTTGTAGATAATGGATTGTCTGCCTAACCAGGTACTCCAACTTCCTCCTACTCTCAAACTGGGGAGGAAGACAACTGTGAGTAAAGTGGCGCGTGATGTGGCACGTACTATTTTGCGGCCGATTTTTGCGCGTATACGATCCCGACTCCCATTGAAATCAATGGGAGCGTATACGGCCCGCAAAAGCTCACGCGGCGTATACGTGCCAAATCACGCGCCACTTTACTCCGTGTGAACTCACCCTTATAGTGTATTATGGCTGCCAACTAGCACATTAAGAGGAGTCTACCACCAAATATATTCAACTTTAAAGTCTTATGAATCACTGGAGCACTATTTTTTTTCCCCTATCAGTATGTCTTTTTGTAGAATGGGAGGAAATCCACGCAAACACAGAGAGAACATGCAAACTCCTTACAGATGTTGTTCATGGTGGGATTGGAATCCAGGACTCCAGTGGTGCAAGACTGCAGTGCTAACCACTGAGTCACCGTGTTGCCCCTCCCTGGAGCACTATTGTTATCACTCAGACCACTAGCAATTCCAGCCTGCACCACATCATTCAGTGAGAATTATTCTTCCCATTACTATGACATCACCCATTGTACTTAAAGGGGTTGTCCCATCACAAGGATCCTATCTATACTGCTTGTTAATGTGGATGTAAGACTTTTCCTAAATACAATGCTTCAGCAAAACTGCTTTGTTTGTCCACTATCTTACTTTATTTCTTTCTTTGTTGACACATCCCTTAACTTATCTGGTCAAAAGTCAAGTGATGTATCTGCTGCTCTCAGGGGGGAGGGAGGAGGGGCTAAGTGTATGGGAGCGAGCCTGGAGGGGGGGTAGTTTATACTTTGGGGGAAGGGGCCGCCAATACAGACCTGGCATCCGCTGTAATAGAGAGGCGGATGCCGGGGAGCGTTGCAGGTGACTGCGACATCGCTACGCTCCTGCCCTGCATGAAGCCAGCAGCGGCAGGAGCGATGCTGCTATTCCGCTCCTCCGCCTCCCCTCCCCTCTGGAATAGCAGCATCGCTCCTGCCGCTGCTGGCTTCATGCAGGGCAGGAGCGTAGCGATGTTGCAGGCACCTGTGCCGGCGTCTAACCCTCCCCAGCATCCGCCTCTCTATTACAGCGGATGACGGGTCTGTATTGCATTGTGAAGGCTGGAGAACTGACTGGTCTCACCATCTATGAGCGCGCACGCAGGACCAGCGGTATCTCGCTGCTGGCTTTGCATATGTAACCCCGCCCACCAATGACGCAACAAAGCAGGAAGACAGAAGAATTTACAGCGAAGAGTGGTGAGTATGCAACGTGGGAATACCCCTTTAAGCAGCAACAACAGTGCTCCCTGGGCTGAAGGCCCACCCCCAGTGCACCGACTTCCTTATTTGTATATCACTTCAAAGCTGTTTTTCTCCAAATCTACTGAATTGATGTACATAACAAAGGTATGCTGTTTATCACTGTAATGTGGTCTGTAACCTGTGACAGCAGTTGAATATTCTTGGTGGGGGTGGTAGAATCCCTTTAAATCCTGCCTCCAACAGGACCTAATAGAGGGTTAATGATAACACATCACATGACCTTGATCAGACCCTTGTTTGCCCGATGCATTGCCACCCCCACTTGTAGAACAGGTGATGATAGAGGTGAACTACCTGCCAGGAACTAGCGCCTGGGTTAGCCCCTTAGATACCACGGTCAATAGCAACCGTAGCATCTAAGGGATTAAGTCGCTGCAATCATAGTTATCGTTGCTGTTGGGCATAACAACAAGGTATCTGATGTACATTTCAAGTGACACCTGCTAATGGTGACAGGTTAGTTCCTGAGCCAGTACATGCACTACATTTGCCACATGCTGCATTGATGAGTAAACTTTCACTACTGTAAATGTACAGTATGGTAGTGGAGGGGGTTAAAAACCTTTTCATGTTGGAGATGCATCAATGATAAGCTGATAACTATGGTCCAGCTTCAGTCATGTTTGGTAAACAGTTGATTTTGCCTGAAAATGCATTAACGTCACATATGCATTCCTTGCAGCAAATATTGCAGGGGAAATACCTAGCAGCGCCGCACCTCCCATGAGGCAACCTGAAGCGGCCGCTTCAGGCGGCACTATGCCAGGGCCCCGGGGAGGGCAGCATTTTTTCTTACCTAAGCCAGTCCAGGACAAGCTGTCCTGGACTGGCTTAGCGTCACCGAGTGGTGGATTGGGATTGTCTCTCACGCTCAGACAGAGAGCAGGTCCTCTCCGTGCCTGCTCTCTACCCGCTGACACAGCCCCTCCACGCCCCCTTCGCTCCGCCCCGCTCCCTTTCGCTCCGCCCCGCCCCCTCAGCTCCGCCCCCTCCTCTCGGAGGGGGGGGGACGGTTGTCCGCCTCGGGCGGCGAAAGAGGCAGGTTCACCCCTGAATACCTAGTATTGCATGGTGGACAGTCAATGAATGGTCATCCATGTAATGCATAGATCGCTTATGTGTGAGCTAGAACGGTCTCACAAAACAGAGATTCTGATTATGTGACATCCCCATATCACATTCCTATGCCCTAATTGGAAATATAGACAGGGGAAGTTACATGGCTCCATTCAGATAAGGTAACCAAACAGTACATGCCAGGAACACATCTTCTGTGGCTCATGGATAGTGACCCTGAGCAAGAGACCATCCTTTATGATGCACTAAGTGGCGTTCACACTGCCGCCACTGTTAGCCCTGGGGTTTCTTTTGTAAACCCCAGAGAAAATGGACAGAGATGGCTTGCTGGCAGTCAGCTTTAAAACCCATTCATTGTGTCCGTGCAAAAAAACAGTTTCCAGGCGGAGAGGCTGCATACGAATGGGTTTTAAAGCCAACCACCAGCAAGCCATCCCTTGTCCATTTTCCCCGGGGTTTACAATGGAAATCCATTACACACTGCACATACAGAACCATTCCTATGGCCAAGTGCAGCTTTATTTCCCTCTTGTGTTGCTGTGTTCATGTTAAATGTAGAGTATGTAGAAAAGCCATCTTTCTGGTGTCTATGGACCGGGCAGAAGTGTATAGGTTTATACCACCCATGGGCAATGAGCACATGCTAACCTGAAATGAACACTCTATCAAATAGAGCCCCATGGTAAATGCCAAGGATTGCTTTATGTGACCACTTACCCGTTTGTATATACTATATGTAAACCGATGGCTGGTCAGGTAATGGAGGGGGTGTACATCTCACCCAGCCTACTCAGGTGGGTGAGATGAGAAAACTCCAGGAATGTTTGTTCTCAGCAGACAACTTTCGTCTGCTGAGCATTTTGGTAAATGCTCAGTACTGGGCTGGATTTTTAGGCATGACAGGTAGGTTGGTAGTGGGACCTGTCATTCCACCCCCCTCCAGTCCACACTTTGGGGATGTTCTGGCAGCGACTGAGCTGAAGAGTGTTTCCTCGTCAAGGAGGCTTAAGAAGTTGCTCCAGCAGCAACACTTTGGCAGAGCTTGGCTGGAGAGCAAACAGAGAGATCATATTTTTGGAGCTGTGTCCCGAATGATTCTACTGGCTTTTTGGATTTCTGTTATTCTAGGTGAGGTAACCTATTCTATGTTTAGTTAGAGCCTAGCCAGGCAGGTATTTATTTTTGTATTGTTTCCTTTTGTTGCTGCACTTCCTTTTTGAGTGAAAATAAACTCTACCTTTGTTTTGGACTAAAAGAAACTGGACTTGTGTGTGTATGCCACCCCACCTAGCAACCCCAGAGCCTGACATATACTATAGAATCCAGACATTCGGTAGTAAGATTCAAGCAAAGTCGTATCTCCTTATTTAAAACTTAACATTTATTGATAGTAGACAGGATTCATAAAATCATGATTATTCGTGTGATAGAACACACTGGATACATACAATTGATGGAACAGCTGACGTGTTTCGAACACTGTACGTGTTCTTAGTCATAGCTAAGTCATGATTTTATGAATCCTGTCTACTATCAATAAATGTTAAGTTTTAAATAAGGAGATACGACTTTGCTGGAATCTTACTACCGAATGTCTGGATTTCAATCACCCCAGCCGAAAGGGAATCTTCCGGGCAAATCCAATCTCCTCTGAAATTAATGTGAGTGCGTTTTTTCAACTATTGAATTGCTTCTTTTCTATGCACGTAAGAGCTGTGTTTTCCCCTGCACCCCTCTCCTGCATAACGTTACATATACTATAGAATATTTTGCTTCCTTATTCACATCCCTATGATATCCCTCTTGCGTAAGTATGATTAATATGAAGTCTATAGTAGATCAACAGATGTACAGTGCAAATACAATTACTATTTACATTTTTATACAGAATAAAATGAATGAAGGGATCTCCTAGCACAGACAGATGCTGCTACTGTATGCCTACAAAATCGTACTTATACAAACTGTTTGTGCTAACTAGTATATTAAAAGCTCAGGTTAGAAGGCAGTTTGATATAGAGATGAGATAAGTCCACCATGTCTATGAATCTGGCGTTGACAGCTGTTTCCTTGGTATAATTCATGTAATTACATAGACAGCTATAATAACTACAGCACTATGCCTCCCAGGTAGGCTGTGTGTGGTATACCCGCTCTACTATTCATTCTGCTCAAATATTGTACACTGTCATGGAGTGGGCTCATATTTCTAACTAATCACTGTCTGCTTCAGGTGGATTCTAGCTGGGAAAAGGAATTCCTTGATCTTATAGAACTGCGATCATAACATTGAAGCTTTTCAGTGAGTAGGGGTCCCCTGCCCAACGCTGATTATAAAAGCTAAATGCTACATCAGGCCGGATACATCACCCCCACTTTCTCCTACCCAAGGACAGGGCAGATAGAAGTTTACTACTGACACAGTCAAGTAATACATTTAACTCACACAGGCACCTTGTCACCAACGATTGCTGAGTAGATGATGTTCAACACCACTAAGGTTTGTACCAGATGCTCAATAGTAAGGAACAGCCAGGATCAACATTAGCAAACATAACATGAAGAAATCTATTTATACAGCATATGAATGACCTTCCCATGGTGCACATAGTTATTGCCCAGGTCTTACAGGGCTTTGCTCTCAACACTCATGGTGACCAGTGTTCGGGCACAAAATTGATTCCCTACACCAGTCATCTAATACAACACACTTTGTTCCAGTATTGCACTGCATGGATGGATAGCTAGATGGATAACAATAGAGGTCCAGACAGAAGACTGAAATGTGCAGAAAACCCTCTCTTTTATATTAGAGCCTTACCATCTAACATGACTACATGGTGTCAAGTTGTAATGCACAAAGACTGTATGTTAAGATGAACTAAAGGAACACTGTATGCGGGCGCAACTTCTTATTGCCTGTTTGGAGAATCATTGTACCGCCCTCTGCTCAGTGCAGATCAAAGTAGAAACAATGATTAAAAGATTAAAATATTGCACAATATAAAAATGCATAATAAAACATATACATGACACACATAAATATACAAACCAGTTATATAGGCCAATCTTGGGTAAGGACATATCTATGAAGGTAATAATAATAATAATAATAATAATAATAATAATAATAATAATAATAATGTGTTTATTTATATATATATACAGTCCTATGAAAAAGTTTGGGCACCCCTATTAATCTTAATCATTCTTAGTTCTAAATATTTTGGTGTTTGCAGCAGCCATTTCAGTTTGATATATCTAATAACTGATGGACACAGTAATATTTCAGGATTGAAATCAGGTTTATTGTACTAACAGAAAATGTGCAATATGCATTAAACCAAAATTTGACCGGTGCATAAATATAGGCACCTCAACAGAAAAGTGACATTAATATTTAGTAGATCCTCCTTTTGCAAAGATAACAGCCTCTAGTCGCTTCCTGTAGCTTGTAATCAGTTCCTAGATCCTGGATGAAGGTATTTTGGACCATTCCTCTTTACAAAACAATTCAAGTTCAGTTAAGTTTGATGGTCACCGAGCACAGATGTTCCCACAGATGTTCAATGATATTCAGGTCTGGGGACTGAGATGGCCATTCCAGAACATTGTAATTGTTCCTCTGCATGAATGCCTGAGTCGATTTGTCTTGCTGAAATATCCATCCCCGGTGTAACTTCAACTTCGTCACTGATTCTTGAACATTATTCTCAAGAATCTGCCGATACTGAGTGGAATCCATGCGACCCTCCACTTTAACAAAATTCCCAGTGCCGGCATTGGCCACACAGCCCCAAACCATGATGGAACCTCCACCAAATTTTACCGTGGGTAGCAAGTGTTTTTCTTGGAATGCTGTTTTTTTTTGGACGCCATGCATAACGCCTTTTTGTATGACCAAACAACTCAATCTGTTTCATCAGTCCACAGGACCTTCTTCCAAAATGAAGCTGGCTTGTCCAAATGTGCTTTTGCATACCTCAGGCGACTCTGTTTGTGGCGTGCTTGCAGAAGCGGCTTCTTTCTCATCACTGTCCCATACAGCTTCTCCTTGTGCAAAGTGTGCTGTATTGTTGACCGATGCACAGTGACACCATCTGCAGCAAGATGATGCTGCAGCTCTTTGGAGGTGGTCTGTGGATTGTCCTTGACTGTTCTCACCATTCTTCTTCTCTGCCTTTCTGATATTTTTCTTGGCCTGCCACTTCTGGGCTTAACAAGAACTGTCCCTGAGGTCTTCCATTTCCTTACTATGTTCCTCACAGTGGAAACTGACAGGTTAAATCTCTGAGACAACTTTTTGTATCCTTCCCCTGAACAACTATGTTGAACAATCTTTGTTTTCAGATCATTTGAAGCGGGCTGTCCATGCTCGGCGATCATCAAACTTAATTGAACTTGAATTGTTTTGTAAAGAAGAATGGTCCAAAATACCTTCATCCAGGATCCAGGAACTGATTAAAAGCTACAGGAAGCGACTAGAGGCTGTTATCTTTGCAAAAGGAGGATCTACTAAATATTAATGTCACTTTTCTGTTGAGGTGCCCATACTTTTGCACTGGTCAAATTTTGGTTTAATGCATATTGCACATTTTTTGCTAGTACAATAAACCTCATTTCAATCCTGAAATATTACTGTGTCCATCAGTTATTAGATATATCAAACTGAAATGGCTGTTGCAAACACCAAAATATTTAGAACTAAAAATGATTAAGATTAATAGGGGTGCCCAAACTTTTTCATAGGACTGTAGCACCATTAATTCCACGGTGCTTTACATTATTATGTTAATTCCACGGTGCTTTACATTATTATGTTAATTCCATGGTGCTTTACATTTGAGGGTTTACGTACAGTACACAAAATATGCAAACAAATATAATGCTAACAATGACCGACTGGCACAGTGGGATAGAGGGCCCTGCCCGCAAGGGCTTACAGTTTATGAGGGCAGAGGGATAGAGACAGAAGGTGAGGGGGGAGACTGTGGTGTGGTGATAGTGTTATTGGAGGTTGTAGGCAGGGATGAGCCTACCTTTTTCGCCGCCCAAGGCGGACGACAGTAAGCCACCCCCCCTCCCCCGGTAGGAGGGGGCGGGGCAGAGTGAAGGGGGCGTGGCGGAGCGGTGTTAGCAGGCAGGGAGAGGACCTGCTCTCTGCCTGAGTGTGAGGGGAGGCCGCCGCTCCAGCGGCCTCCCCAATCCGCCACTTGGTGACGCTAAGCCAGTCCAGGACAGCTTGTCCTGGACTGGCTTAGGTAAGCAAAAATGCCGCCCTCCCTGGGGCCCTGGCATAGCGCCGCCTGAAGTGGTCGCTTCAGGTTGTAGGAGTTGTAAGCCTTCCTGAATAGGTGAGTTTTCAGGGCCTTCTTGAAGCCTGTGATTGTCGGGGTCAGTCTTATGTGTCTTGGTAATGAGTTCCAGAGTATGGGGGATGCACGGGAGAAATCTTGGAGGCGGTTATGTGGGCAGCGGATAAGAGCAGGGCAGATTAGAAGGTCTTTGGAGGATCTGAGGCTACATGTGGGCAGGCAGCAAAAGATTATGTCAGAAATATATGGAGGGGACAGGTTGTGGATGACTTTGTGTGTTAACATTAGTAACTTGAACTCAATTCGCTGGGTAACAGGTAACCAGTGTAGGGATTGGCAGAGGGTTTGCCTCCGTGGGGCCATTTTACAGAAGGTGGTGATTTCCACCACCTTATAGGTACTGTAGCACTTGACAAATTACCACTCAATGGACATCCAGGATGCTTTTATTTATGATGATTGTCACAGCAAGCTGAGGCCCAGTTCAAATCTGCATTTGGGCCATTCAATTCCCCTCTCCACATGAAAGCAGGACTCCCCGCATTTTTTTCTCCCCGCATTTTTTGTACGGAAACCGAGAGGAAACCACACAGACCCCATTATAGTCTATGGGGTCCATGGATTTCCTAAGGTAACCACTTTTTTTATGCGGATTAAGTCCTCAAGTGGACTTTCTGAATGGTAACCCGTGTGCAGATGTGAGCCGGGCCTCAGTTATTGCTATCCATGAAATGAATAATGTATAATGAAAATTCATCCAATTTTCTAATCAACTTTGTGTATCATTTCCTATCATTTTTTTAGATCTCTGCTTGCTGTTATTCATTCTGCTGACTTCCAGTGGATAAAAATTAGTCCATGATCACGTGATATGCAGTCCAGGGTCATGGGGTCATGTGATGGACACACAGGTGCACAGCGTGTTACAGTCACAGCTCAGTAATTAGACATCTGACTGGTAACGAGCTGTGCACCTGTGTGTCCATCACATGACCATGGACTGTTCATCACTTGACCGTGGACTCACTTTTATCCTCTGAAAGTCAGCAGAATGAATGACAGCAAGCAGAGATTTCATAAGCCATAAAGACTTGATACAGAAAGTATGTTGGAAAGTTCTATAACTTTCCATAATACAAGCATTAACATGTGTATGCTGAAACTGTACACCCCCTTTAAGGTCATAAGGTCTCCCAGATACAGGTGTTTCTTGACTTATGGTTGTCTGTCCAACCTCTGGAAAAAGAAGTAATTGTGATGAAAATCTTATGCTAATATGCCCATTGCAGAACTATGTGCATGGAGTTTGTAGGGCGACATGTAGCTTCATACTATGGAATTCTTGCAGCTTTATACTAAATGTTCCGTCATATGGTATTTGTAAACAGCATTCCGGTACAGAGGTTTTCCTGCTGGCAAAATGTTTTTAGGGCACAATGCAGTACTTCCATTATATGTCATCCAATGGAGCATACCAACTGATACAAAAACATCTTTGTGTGCCTCCTTATGAACCCAGAGGATTTTGGTGGTACATTATACTTTCATACTATAGGCGACTTACTATAGGTCCGGATAACTTAGTGGTTGTGTACATGATTTCTTACTGTTCACTTGAAGCAAGCATTCAATTTCCTTGTATCAAGCATGACACAAAATGCAATTTTCCACATAAGAAATAAGCAGCTGAATTGATACCTTGAGTATTTCATAATCCTCAGAAGTGGATACTAAGCTAGAAATGTATACATGTGACAAAGAAAACAGATGGAACATTTACTGACTTTGAACCTAGATTATGCTTTGTAAGTCAAGCTTGACTGAGAAAGAGTGTAAGCAATATAAATAGTCTGAGCCTCCATTCTGCATATTAAACAAACCCTTGGAATTAGCAGGTCCCTTGTGTTTCATAGGCAGCTATAAGGACACAGGTTACACAGGACCACAGTTCTGCTTAGCTTTGTGCTCTTAAAAATAGATAAGACTCTCTCACAGTAAGGCAGGGTTCACATATGTCCAGTGATTTTTCCTTCAGCATGGTATGGGAATGCCAAAGCGAAGTTCATGTCAGAACTGATCCCATTGTTTTAAAGGGGGACTCATCTGAAATTTATTACATCATGGTGATGCCAGATTTCTCCTTGCACCAGACAGAAAAATATTGCATGTAAGTTGTTTCTGTTTGCCTATATCTAGCTATGGAGGACAGTATAGTACACAAGGTGTGCAAGAATCAGGCATAAAACAACTCACAGAACATAACAGATATATGGGAAGCCAGCCCAAGACTCCATAGCGTTACAGATCCACCCTCAAAATAAATAAAGTTTATTCATCCAATTGTAAGTTCAGGTTACCAGAAAATAAAGTATGACTTGAAATAATAAAGTGATTTATAGATGATATGAATATTGGGCAAGTATTGGGAATTTCAGTATAGATGAGATGTTATAGCAGCCACATCCCAACTCTTGTACTATATATGCGTGGTTTGGCGTAAACTGGCTCACAATTTTTTTGAGTAGAAAATGTTGCACTTTACAACTGTAGTGTATTCTGAGATCAATTGGTTATATATGATGAGGTCTGTATTCTTTCAGAAACAACTTGTGTCCATATGCAGGATTCTGATCTCAGCCTTTATACAGCCCTGAGGACCCTAACCCCTACATTAAATCATAAAATTGTTGACCATACAAAAAAATTACAGTCAAATACTATATTAATGTAGTAAACATGAATGCAACATATTTGACTTCTACTTCAATACCTGCATTTTCTGCTGAATGTGCCTATTGTGCAGTGACATCTTGTATTATAGAAAGGTATTCTGGTAATGTTAAGGAGAGAAAGCTGCCAGAAAGCAGGAGATCCAATATAAGTGAGTTCTTGTTGGTTATAGTTGTTTTAATTCAGAATACTTTTTTGTAGAGATCTGATAATGATCAAATGATATATGTTATCTATCTATCTATCTATCTATCTATCTATCTATCTATCTATCTATCTATCATCTATCTATATCTATAATTTTTCTATTGCCTTCTCTCTTGGTATCTACACAGCTTGGGACAGATGTGGATCCAATTCAACATATAGAATAAATTGTTAAAATGCTGTTTTGCTTATTCACCACCACATATTTTACTGTAAAAGAATTGCCATTGCTCACTTCAGTTGCTCTCTTTAATGGGGTACTAATAATATCCCTCTCCTATTTATTGGTCCTCCTATGCCAACAAGGAAACAAGGAAAGTGCATTTGTTGTGTATCTATGGTGTTAAAATGTGTCTGGTTTTAGTTAAAGAAAATTTAGATTAAGTTTAAATGTTATTGTACAACAATGTACATGATTCAGCTAAGAATATCACTGACAACTTTGACAATATCTATAAAGTGTGGCATGAGCTACATTGGCTTCCAATTCATTCCCATATTTCAATAGTTGGTTTACCTGACCTGAACCCTCAAGTGTTAATTTTACAGAATATTATCATCACATTACTAATAATAATATATCATCTGCATAAAAGGAAAGACTGAATCCCAGTTACTGGAAGATCTATCCTTATAGATACTGAATGTAAAACACCCATACAGTCCATATCTGACTGTGAAATAAAGGCAGATGTGGACAAAATCGGAGAATCACTATTACTATTCCAATAGTGTCCCTTTAAGGGGAAGTTCAGGCAGAAATTTGGCAACTGTTCCATTATCTGAGAGGGGCTTGCACAAAATACATGTACATATTGCAAAATCTGCCCCATTCATATTTATAGAATGTTTTATTCGGTGACAGAAATTTCTGAAACACATTTGATCCCTGTGAAACACTTATTATTATGAATGTTGTTAATAATAATACTAATAATAATAATAATAATAATAATAATAATAATAATAATAATAATAATAATAATATGTTAAGAATAATGTATATCTGTGAGCCTTTATTTTTGGATTTCAAGAAAATATAAATTCTTGCTGAAGCCAGAACCTGAAACCCTTAAAATATCACCGTCCATTGATAAAGACTATCTAACATTTTCAGGCAGTGGAATTTTTAATTTTTTCAATTTCTTATATAATTTTTTTTGCTTGTTTGACTATAAAGAACAGCCTGTTATGGACACTAAAAATGGACAATTATTCTATTATTCTACCTGTTGAAATCTTATTACAGTGAGTGAGTTTCCCATAGCAACCAGTAGGATTTTTTCTTATATCTAGTAGGTTGGACAGATAAGGTACCGAATACTGAGGTTTCGGAGTAACGATATTAGGCTTCTACACATAGTAAACACTTAATAGAAAAACACACAATGAACTCTACAAATAACCAAACATTTTAGGATCTTCTTTGAAATAAAAGGCAGTAATGGATAGAAGATAATAATCTAACAAAAAACGATTCCTTATCGTTACATTGTTGTATGAGGAGTGTATCATAAATGCAAAAATAATCCTTCAAAAATAAAACGAAACATAAAGAAAAAAATAAAAAATTGTCATTTAAAAAAATAATTCTCACCTAAGGTTTAAGAAGAACGAAATGCAGATTTGACAACGTGACATTCGACAATTACCGGCTGATAATAAAAAAAACCTCTAAAATAAAAAGCAAAACATAAAAGAACACGAATGACATTTACATTGTAGGATGTACATATTGATATGTATACAGTTATGTATTGGAGCTAGAAGGTATATAATAACTATATACTAATCCGCATGATTTCTTACTCTCAAATTATCATCATATTCCGATAAAACTAACAGTAAGAACCTGAAGTTCTATATTTGTATATACATGTATATTAAATGTACCCTGTTTTATACATTAATAGTTATTCCTAGTATTCCTAATGTGAGGGCTCTGCTTCCTATAGTCCACCTGCTGCTGACTGCTCCGTATAGATGGACAGTACAATGTAGAGGACAGTATAAGGGCTGGGACAGCAGATCTATATTATTGTATTCACGTCCAGTAATAGATCTATCATTTCTGACTATATATATGGTTAGTTCTATGTAATCTCGTCTCATCATCTTCCCTTCCAAGGTCTGTATTTATCTAGGACAGCTATAAATAATCTACCAATATAGAAATAATGGATAGACAGTATAGCTAGCAAGGCAGGAGGACGAGTTGTATCAAGTCTGTTACTTCAGAGAAAAATACAGGTGCTTAGTAGATCTATCTATCTATCTATCTATCTATCTATCTATCTATCTATCTATCTTCTATCTATCTATCTATCTATCTATCTATCTATCTGCATAGATTTATATATACATATAGATAGAGAGAGAGAGAGAAAAGCTATTTTATTTATATATTAATAAAGTAATATATTTAATCTAGCCTATATTTCTTGTGCCCGGTATAAGGTACAATAAACATCATTCCCTGTGCCAACTTCTCAGAACAAAACTCATCCATCCATACTGGGTTTCAGCTGCTGGCATTCTATGTGCAACACATCATTGCTTACTGTAATGAGCAGATCAGTACATTGAAAGCCAGCAACACTGTTTATTACACTGGATTATATCTAGTGACCTGAACTACTGGTGGATTATATTCGGATAAAACTAAGATAAAACAAGATAAGACGCAAAGTTACAAATAGCCTCAAACTCTGCAATATACCAAACAACTCCACGTATGAGCTGGTAAATGTGTTTGTGTCTGCATTAACTTTCCTAATCTATCAAGCAATCTGCTGTGTATAAAAATAGATCTATCTATCTATCTATCTATCTATCTATCTATCTATCTAGTATCTATCTATCTATCTATCTATCTATCTATCTATCTAGTATCTATCTATCTATCTATCTATCTATCTCCTATCTATCTATCTATCTATCTATCTATCTATCTATCTATCTATCTATCTATCTATTTATCTATCTATCTATCATCTATCTATCTACTTACTATCTATCTTCTATCTACCAGTCTTTAATGTATCGTATCGTTTTCTTCTTCCTTCCTTCCTTCCTTCCTTCCTTCCTTCCTTCCTTCCTTCCTTCCTTCCTTCCTTCCTTCCTTCCTTCCTTCCTTCCTTTCCTTCTTTCTTTCCCATTTATATTTAGCCCTATTTTCTTGTGCCCACAATTATCTAATTGTTTCTGGTATATTATTCCCATCTGATTGCCATCTATAGATGATGTTTAGCTCAGTAGATTGTAGTTACATATCTAATACGTACTATAAAATGACTCAACAGGTTGTAGTAAAACGTCTGGTCCAGGCGATATGATAGCGATATAGAAATAAAACGCTCTGAAGTGAATCTTTGAAGTTGCATTTAATAACCCATCAGCACAGACAGGGAGGATGTGTCATTCAGACAAATATACAATGCATCAATAAGATAAGTGACATGACATACTGTAGTACTGTATCTACATTACTGCACCTATACATCTACATTGTACAATAAAGTGCTTACTCCCCATGAGCCATACAACCTGTACTTATTCCTGCAAGAATCTAATTTGTCAGCAACCATCATTTTTTGAAATGAAGCAAGTCTGATCCATTATGTAAAGAATATATTAAATTATTATATATCACATACAAGCCATTGAAGTGCCGTGTCTAGGATGTACTGTATGGTAACCTCTCTACATTATTTAATGCAAAATGAAATAAAGGACATAAATAAGATACTTCTGTAGTCCTGTGTAGTGTTTCGGCACGCACATATATGTAAGAATATATATATATATATATATATATATATATATATATATATATATATATATATATATATATATATATATATATATATAGGATAAGTCTATGCCTAGGAGTGCACCAGTACAGAGTGCAGCATACCAGTCTTGCTGTCTGTGTGATTGACAGGTGACTGCTCCAGCATTGAGCTTGCTACAGCCACCTGTGTAGCTGCTGGGGAGCACATATATGTGTATTGTGTGTGTGTGTGTGTGTGTGTGTGTATATATACATATATATATATATATATATATATATATATATATATATATATATATATATATAATGATAAGTCTATGCCTAGGAGTGCACCAGTACAGAGTGCAGCATACCATTCTTGCTGTCTGAGTGATTGACAGGTGACTGCTCCAGCAGTGAGCTTGCTACAGCCGCCTGTGCAGCTGCTGGGGAGCACATACTGGAAGGATTTACAGTCAGGCTTGGGATAGCAGATACCGGTGGGAGTGACGCCGTTGGTTTAATAGGCACGGGCACCGCTGGGATAGTCTGAGTAGGGGCATGGCATATTGTTTTCATGGGTACTCCGAAATGTCCATACTCTTGAGACACTGCCATGCTTGTCATAGAGTCCATCATACCGACATGTGGCCACATGGAGCTGACCATGTTACTCAGCTGACTGGGCACAGGATATCCCAAGTGATGCATCATAGAAGCTAAAGGTAGACCACTAGTCATAACACCCTTATAATCTCTGCCAATAATGTTCTCGATTGCAAATGGGTGCTTAAATCCGGTGGACTGGTTGTAAGGCTGGAAATGGGGGAGTCTTCCAATTCCAGTGACTGCCGGGCTATCAGAAGTTGGAAGCCCCAGCTTGGTTTGGTTGTGTTGGTGATGGAAATAGTGAATCATTTGGTGATTTTTAGAAGCTAAATGTTCTGCCCTGTGCACCTTAAACCTCTTTCTCCTCCTTAGGAAGCTTCCATTTTCAAACATGTCTCCACAATCGGGGTGCAAAGCCCAGAAGCTCCCCTTTCCTGGCTGGTCGGGTCTTCTTGGGATCTTGATAAAGCAGTCATTGAAGGACAGGTTGTGTCTCAGAGAATTCTGCCACCTCTGGGTGTTTTCTCTGTAGTACGGGAACCTGTCCATGATGAACTTATAGATATCACTAAGAGGTAGCATCTTCTCGTTGGAGCTCTGGATGGCCATGGCAGTCAAGGAAATATAAGAATACGGTGGCTTCTGGTCACTGTAGGAGTTCTTCCCTGGTCGAGGCATATTTGTGTCTTCAGAAGTTACGGATATTCTTGTTGGTTAACTTGATACAATGTTTCACATCACAGGCAATGTGATAAACGTAAGATATCATTCAGGTGAAGTTGTCTTCTCAATCCTCTCAGCGATAGTAAAGATACTGAAGTTGACTCTGTCGGCAGGCTAGGAGGGTCTAACTTCACACTTCAGATACAATGTGATTTCCAGAAATAAATCAAAGTTCATGAAGTAGAAGCTGCTAAATGCCTGTCCTCAGCAAGCTCCAGCAGTCTCCAGCCATCCAGGGTGTCATCCTCCTCAATGTGCTGGATACAGAGGAAGGTGCTGAGGCTCTGCCTGGGGAAGCAGATGAGCAGGAGATGAAGGAGCTCTGGTTTTGTACTCATCACAGAGATGCTGAGACCCCCGCTGCTGCCTCTTCATTATCACATGACAGTCTCTCAGGGACTCCACACAAGACAAAGTCTCATCTGCTTTCCTGAGACCTAAGGAGAGCCAATGTACTGTAAGATCGCGGTGTGAGGTCGTCCTGGAGAGGGCTTGGTGGGGAAGGTATGCAGCACTTTGATCCTTTTCATTGACAGCTTTCCATGCATTAAGACCTCAAGGATTTCTCTGCTGCAAGAGTTAAGTGGAGATGATCTAGGACTGCTGAGGGGATTCTCACACTCTCCCTTACACTCTACTTCTATACAATCCCATGTATTGGGGTCTTACATTCTGTGATTTCTGTGCAGTTACTGAACTCTTTAAGCAGCACCAAACTACTCAAACAATGAAATGTACTTGGTCAGTCAATAGAGGAGGACAAGTGCTCAACCAAAGGAATCTCCTTCACTTTATTCTTAGCTCAGGAATTAGAATCTGATTCTTGAGGTGCTTGGATTGGTTTTACTGCCACAGTCTGAGATGTTATTTAGGAAAGCAGTTCTTCATTATGCAGGCTGCATGATTTGTTCTGGGTCTGCATGCACTTTACTAATCCTCTGTGTATAGGATTGAAGATCAGTAACTTCCCACTATAGAACCATAAGCTTAGCACACTTCTGATATCTTTATATATGAACACAGGTTAAGGCACCAGTGCACCTTATATTCTTAAACAAGGTAAGTTTGTTCCAGAAGCTGCACAATGTTAGAATCCATATATTTATCCTGGGATATCAGTACTAGAATAATTTATAAAACTATATAGTCCCATGTTCTCCCTTTGCTAGAATCTAAAAATTGCAGCAGAAATGTAAGATAAGATAATCCTTTAATAGGTTAATTTGAAGGATGGCTTATGTGGTTTTAATTGTATGTAAATACAGTAATATGGCCATTAATAATTTAGGAATTCTGATATTCTGGAACTAGTTACGATGATTCCATAAGAGTCAGTCATAAGAAATGACAATGTGATAGTAGCATTTCTGTATTAACAAGCTGTGTTCAATTGCGTGAATATTTGATATAAATTTATGTGACCATCACATAATCCTAAAAGGTGATAATTTGGAACCCATTAGATTTTGGCTACATGATTACTTTATCCATGCTATGTCTCCTTCACCAATGTAAGTGAATAGAGTCGCATTGTGACCCCAAGGGTGCTGTGACTGCAACTTCTAGCAGTGCATGATTTTTTGCAACTAGTTTCAGTCACAGCATTCTCATAGTAGCAATGCAACTCCATTCACTTACAGTGTTGGCCAAAAGTATTGGCACCCCTGCAATTCTGTCAGATAATACTCATTTTCTTCCAGAAAATGATTGCTAGCACAAATTCTTTGGTATTATCTTCATTTAATTTGTCTTCAATGGAAAACCACAAAACGAATTGCCAAAAAGCCAAATTGGATATAATTCCAAACCAAACATAAAAAAGAGGGTAGACAAAAGTATTGGCACTGTTTGAAAAATTATGTGATGCTTCTCTAATTTGTGTAATTAACAGCACCTGTTACTTACCTGAGGCACCTAACAGGTGGTGGCAATAACTAAATAACACTTGCAGCCAGTTGAAATAGATTAAAGTTGACTCAACCTCTGTCCTGTGTCCTTGTGTGTACCACACTGAGCATGGAGAAAAGAAAGAAGACCAAAGAACTGTCTGAGGAGTTGAGAAGCAAAATTGTGAGGAAGCATGAGCAATCTCAAGGCTACAAGTCCATCTCCAAAGACCTGAATGTTCCTGTGTCTACCGTGCGCAGTGTCATCAAGAAGTTTAAAGCCCATGGCACTGTGGCTAACCTCCCTAGATGTGGACGGAAAACAAAAATTGACGAGAGATTTCAACGCAAGATTGTGCGGATGGTGGATAAAGAACCTTGACTAACATCCAAACAAGTTCAAGCTGCCCTGCAGTCCGAGAGTACGAAAGTGTCAACCTGTACTATCCGTCAGCGTCTGAATGAAAAGGG
This sequence comes from Leptodactylus fuscus, assembly GCF_031893055.1. Classification (NCBI taxonomy): domain Eukaryota; kingdom Metazoa; phylum Chordata; class Amphibia; order Anura; family Leptodactylidae; genus Leptodactylus; species Leptodactylus fuscus. The sequence continues at coordinate 148,639,605 of NC_134265.1, forward strand.
ACTGTATGGTAGGATACCCAGGAAGACCCCACTTCTTACCCAGAGACATAATAAAGCCAAGCTGGAGTTTGCCAACTGCTTGACTGTGTGCATGGCATTATGAAGTCTGAAGACTACCAAAAAATGTTGCAGAATAATGTAGGGCCCAGTGTGAGACAGCTGGGTCTCCCTCAGAGGTCATAGGTCTTCCAGCAGGACAATGACCCAAAACACACTTCAGGTCAGCACTAGAAAATGGTTTGAGAGAAAGCACTGGAGACTTCTAAAGTGGCTAGCAATGAGTCCAGACCTGAATCCCATAGAACACCTGTGGAGAGATCTGAAAATGGCAGTTTGGAGAAGGCACCCTTCACATCTCAGGGACCTGGAGCAGTTTGCCAAAGAAGAATGGTCTAAAATTCCAGCAGAGCATTGTAAGAAACTCATTGATGGTTACCGGAAGCGGTTGTTCGCAGTTATTTTGTCTAAAGGTTGTGCTACCAAGTATTAGGCTGAGGGTGCCAATACTTTTGTCCATCCCATTTTTGGAGTTTTGTGTAAAATGATCAATGATTTGACTTTTTTTTCATTCTCTTTTGTGTTTTTTCATTGCAAGCAAAATAAATCAAGATATTAATACCAAAGAGTTTGTGCTTGCAATCATTTTCTGGAAGAACAAGAGTATTATCTGACAGAATTGCAGGGGTGCCAATACTTTTGGCCAACACTGTACATTGGTAAAGGAGTTTCAGGGTGACATGGTTATTTTTGGTTGTTCAATGGGAGTTGTGGCCAAAGTTGCCATGTAGTGCTAGCCATAGGTCTTATTAATGACCTATTCCATATATGTTGTGTGCTAATATTAACATTTATTTATTGTGTCACAAAAAGTTACAGTTTGCCATCCTTTTTGTATCAGGTCTTCACAGTTTTCATGATCTCTGCTTGCTGTCATTCTCTGTGGCCCTATTCTATCTTTTCAGAGAATTCCCCCTTAGCTTGAATGATTTATTAAAGGGGCTCTATCATCGGAAAAAGTCATTTTTTAACTAGCACATATTTGCATAGCCTTTAGAAAGGCTATTCCACACATACCTTTTGTATGCTAATTGCTTCAGTAGTTTTTCAATGAGCCTGCTTTTATACATATGCTAATTAGCCTCCACCGTGTACCCGGAAGTCTCAGGGAGCACCCTCTGCTATTGTCTGCTATGTGTGTGAGAGCAGGGAGATGAGTCTTCGTAGCAGCAACCTGTGCCTTATACACACAAAGAATAGCAGACGGTGCTCACAGACACTTCTGGGTGCACGCAAGAGGCTAATTAGCATATGAATAAAAACGGTCTCATTCAAAAACTACTGAGGCGATTTACATACAAAAGGTAGATGTGGAATAACCTTTCTAAAGGCTATGCAAGTATATGTTTAGTTAAAAATGACTTTTCCCAATGATAGATTTCCCAATCCCTTTAAAACTCATGCGTGTTTCCTAATGTGAGTTAAAATAGAAATCTATACTTGTTCCTACCCAGCATAGATTCAGCCTCTTCATAAATCTCTGGATCCCTGCTGCATTTGGACTATTTATTAAGACTGGCATACAATACACCAGTCTTAATATATTTGCCCCATTGTGTGCTCATCGCACGAGCAGGTTAGAAGAAAATTCCACTTGGATTGATCACACGGTAGATTTATACATACGTTCTTAAACACAGTATGGAGCTTTATCTTTAAGGAGTATCTTCACCTTTGATGAATGAATATGAAAGAAAAATAAAAAGTTTAAATTCCACCATCACACTTAAAGCGACCCTCTGATTTACTTTAAAAATGTAGCAATAAATCGATAATGCTTCCAATTTCCAGATCCCTGTAAAATGTCCATTAGCTTTTCAGACTACTAAAGCACTGTGCACATTTGTTAATCTCAGGCCTCTATTTTGCTCTTTGATGGATCAGTCGAGGACATGGGGTAGTGTCTCAGACTGCCAAAGCACAGTGAGGCTGATATATTTGGGACAGATGGGAACTGTTGCAAAATTTACCTACAAAGTGCATTTGTTTCTGGCACAAATTATAGCAGATCTAACTGGCTGTACTGCAATACTGCAAATGCGAATGTGGTGAAAAATGGCCAAAAGTCAAAATTACATCATAGTTATTTTTGTCATCCTCGAATGCTGGAAAAGTGGCATACAAAGAATGAAATATTGGGCCTCAATGTTCCTCTGGCTCTTGGATGGACCAGCTAAGAGCAAGGAATGGTGTCTCAGAGTACTGAAGCACAGTGTACATAGGGGAGTCTGGGAAGCCTTATGGCCATTAAAAAAATGAGAAGATAACTTAAAATTGAAGAAAGATTAGAAAGGAAGACGCCATTTAGTTTAGCTATGAATTATGCATTTATTGTAAAGCTGTTATTGTCAACCAGAGGGTCGCTTTAATATGAATACTGTTATATAAAGCAGCCACCAGGTTACATGCCACCAATTATGGCTGACATATTATATTACTAGAAGGAAGGACATAATAAGGACGGATGGTGATAACCATCAGTTATTGGTATACGTGTAAATAATATTCAGCATACTACACAATATAAAGCAATATTAATCAACTAAAGGTAGTTTAGAAATAGTTTCCTTACATGTTATGGTTAATCCAGTGAATCAAAAACTACAAGGCTTAAAGGGGTATTCCCACCTCACATACTCATCAGTCTTTACTGCTGTAAAATCTTCTTTCTTCCTGGTTTCTTGCATCATTTGGTGGGCGGGGTTTCACATGCAACCTGCCATTTAGCTCCGCCCCCAAATTCGGGTCTAGCTCCGCCCACCCATATTGGGCTATGAAGTACAGGCAGCAGCAACTCCATTCTGTGTTACATACAGAGACTGCCTGTCTCTGCCATAATGAACACAATTGAATTAGCTAACCTGATAACTGGGAGAACAGAAGAAATGAAAGCAGCTCCTCTCCTCTATCTGCTAACAGGAAGCTAGGTCATGTGGTGCAGACACAGGAATAGCTAGAAACACAGGCTCGCTCCCGTGCATTTAGCCCCTCCTCCCTCCCCCATGAGAGCAGCAGATACATCACTTGACTCCTGAGCAGCTAAGTCAGGGCTGTGGCCACAAAGAATTGAATAAAGTAAGATAGTGGACAAACAAAGCAGTTTTGCTGAAGCAATGTATTTAGGAAAAGTCTTACATCCACATTAACAAGCAGTATAGATAGGATCCTTGTGATGGGACAACCCCTTTAAAGGGAAAAAGTACAATGTCTATGCATTCTGCATTCCTTTAGGTGAGACTACAAGACCTACGTCCTGCTGCATGGGAAAGACAAATGCCACATATAGAAGGTCTTTACAGAGGAAAGAAACCTAAGGTAGTCAGTAGAATAGATATCTCTCCCTGATGTGTGTTTCATGAAGTTTAGTTTAGTATATGTGTGTGTGTGTGTGTGTGTGTATATATATATATATATATATATATATATATATATATATATATATATATATATATTACATATTCTGGTGGTTAGAGGCTTATATAGATGTACCTGCTGCCGTGCAAATAGTATCATAGACTCTACTAATCTGTCTATCTACAGCACTTTATACTAGTTGACTGCATTATTCATGTCTGTTCTATGAACTTTAAATGGATTTAAGTATTTGTAGGTTTTACCAAACAGATGTTACTCTGTGAATGTCATATGTTTCTTATAACAGTGCAAACATCGACTTTTAAAGAGATACTAAGAAAACGCAAGCCATCAGGATGACGCTATATCCAACTTTATCTGAAGGTATTACAGTATGGCAGATTTTTATTCAGGCTGGACTTTTAAACTGGATGTATGGATAAAGGATTCAGCCAGGCATTGGAGTATGGGAAAGTAAGTGGTGTTAAGGTTGTGCTTTTTTAATGTCATTTTTAACAATACAATGATTTCTTTTTAGTAATAGAATGGGACCAGCTTGATCACAATGTGGCTTGACTTGTGAACCTAAATTCTACTAATAGCAATCTAATACATAGTAACCATTGAAAAATCTCATTATCCTGGAATGCTTCTCATAGATTATTTCTACTGTACCGATAATTCTGACTTCAGAGATGTAGACTTCATAGATTCAGACACAGAGATACATTACATTTCAGCCTGTTTAGTCAGATGACTTCTATTATAGTATCTGCTGCATTTGCTTTAGCTCATTAGCTTTCATGAACACTAGGGCAGATGTACGATTGTGGCTGCAACCTGACCCTGATGCACAATATGTATAATCTGGAACATTTTGGCACATATTAGTATTTTGTGTTAGAGATCAAATCTTTCAGATGTGTGCAACAAGTGGGATTGGCTTAAAAGTGCCAAATTGTGCCAAATTATTAGATGGTATAAAATAATGGTTGGTGTAAATCTAAACAAGACTGACTAAAGATACACCAGATATATCGTCCAGCCTCAGACACTGTGATAATCTGGTGGATTTCAGACTGTCTAAACTTAAAACCATAATGATATTGGGCCTCATTGATTATTTTACGATTATTGCTATTTGACTAGCACGCTATTGGTCATTTCTGGGTAGTGGGAACATAGTATAGGCTATTCTGGGTAAATATTATATATATAATTGTTTGCATAGTTTCATGTCAGATTACAAGGTGACACAGTGGCTCAGTGGTTAGCACTGCATCCTTGCAGCACTAGAGTCCTTGGTTCAAATCCTGCCAGAGATAACATCTGCAAGGAGTTTGTATGTTCTCCCCGTGTTTGCGTGGGTTTCGTCCCATACTCCAAAGACATACTGATAGGGAAAAATGTACATTGTGAGCTCTATATGGGGCTCACAAACTACCGTACATAAAAAAAGTTTAATGTCTTTATATACCTGATGCATACTTATTGTTATGTTTTATTAGATGCAGTCCTCTTGGAGTTTCATTTTTAGCGAGTAATATTTGGAAGAGTAAGGAAAAAAATTCTTTTAAAGGTAAAGTTATTTTGTATATTATTTTGTAAACTACAAAGAAAATCAAATAGATGTGGATATGGAATTGACAACGCTTACAATGGCTTTGCTTTTTCTAATTCTTGCATGTGGGAATACCTAGGTGAACTGATAAAAGCACGAGCTGAAAATGTAAACCAAATGAGGAAAAAAAGTGTAACGCATAAAATTAATGCACCTCAGAACTACATGAGTTTCCCTGTCGTCCTCAACAGCGGCACAATGTGGGGTATTTCTGCCCCTGTGTGCTGGTAGGACAGGCGGATATTTAATTAGCCAATCAAATGCGTGGCAGGCCCTATAAGAGGGCACAAGAACCTCCCCTCTGCGTGTTTTTTTCTGTCCTGTGTGGACAGAGGACAGGTGGGAGGACTTGTGTCCTCTTAGAGAAGCTCAGCAGGATCACTCACCTCCTGAGCGGTTGTTTTCTTCTTGTCACCTTCTGTGCCCTGCGGGGAGAAGGTGCTTGTTAGCCATGTGTGGCTACCCCCCTCTATCCCCCCTGCCCCCCCTCTCCTCCGCTTCCCCTGCTCCTTGTGACTTACCTGACATTTTGGTGAGAGTCCGGGGACTCTGCATGCCGCCTCTGGTGGCCGCGCGGACTGCCGGCGGGTGGAACCACACTGTTGTGTATCCTGTTCCCCGCCGGCCGCTGTAAGCGCGCACTTCCGGTTTCGCCGGAAGTATCATAGCGCCATGGCAACGGCCTGGCGCTGGCGGCCGCTCACTCAGGGAAGATTCAGGCCTTATTAAAGGCCGGAAAAGACGGGGAGATGTGGGGGTAAGTGCCCGTGTTAAGGGCCTCTTGGTGGGGGGGAATGTATATCTTTGCAGACCCCTGATTACAGGGTTAGTTGTCTGGGCAGGTTGCCTCACCTGCTTTGATTGTGGCTCCGCCCACTTCCAGCCGGCCAGAATTAAGAGGCTGGCTGGCCTGGTGTCAGAGACCTTCCTGCAGTATCTGCTGAAGGCGTGCGATTGTGGTGTTCATTGATCTTGAACTCTTTTCCAGTTTGCAAACTTTATTGGGATCCGTCACCTCGCTGTCCGGTCTACAGGACCTGGTAAGATTTACCCTTTTTTTAAAAGCTGGTATGATGTCATGGTGACAGTGTTGCATGGTCTATTATCTCTCTCTGTAGGATATGTCATCCTCTACTACCCCTCCTGGGGATGGTAGGAGGAAAACCTCTTCCAAGAGGAAACATCTTTCCTGCTTCGATTGCGACACACCGCTCCCTGATGGTAGGTAGCGGCTTGAAAGGTTGTGCCCTGCGGGGTACTACTGGTCCTATAACTTGCCTATTTTCAGGCTATGAGTGGGCCCGTTGTCGCGGGTGCAGAGGTCCTCCACCTGTGGAGCCCTCTCCCAGAGATATGATGGCATGGGTCAAGGAGATGGTGAGTTTGGGCATCGCTTGGGTAAATAGTTTTTCCCTTGCTTGTACTCTCCTTTTTGTTTTGCAGGATGATTCCCTCAAAGGGATCCATTGCACCTTGTCTCAGCTCACCAGGAGACCATGCTCTGAGCTCCGTTCCTCGTCTCTCCCCCCCCCCTTGTAACACCTGCGGGTGGCAGAGGATGATTCCTCCGAGGACGACTCAGTTATTCCAGCAGAACTGCGTTCCATTATGAACAAACGGGCAGGCTGCTGAAGTCCATCCGGTCTACAGTGGGCCGAGATGTTGACAGGGAAGCCTCCACGTCTGCCTCTGGGGGACATATTGCCTTCCATGCGGACGCCACGCTGACCGACCTTATGGCGCAGCAGTGGAAACAGCCAGAGAAAGGACATTCGCTTTCCAGGATCTTCAAGAGTTTGTTTCCTGTTAACACTACCCAGTGGGATTCCTGGGGGCCTCCCCCGAAGGTGGATTTGGCCGTAGCAAAGCTGTCCCGCAGAACCCTGGTGCCCTTGGAAGATGGTTCAAATCTTCAGGACCCTCTGGATCGTAGGGCGGACTCCGTTCTGAAGAAGGTCTACTCAGCTTCCTCCGCGCAAGCCTCTGTGGCCATAGCCTCCTCTATGGTTGGTGACTTTTTGCGCAACCGCTTAGCCGCCTTGGAGCGGGATATAGACTTGGGCGTAGACAGAGATGAGATTCTGGCCTCTATGAAAAGAGTTCATAGGGCTGCAGATTATTTGGCGGAATCCTCCTGCCATCAATTAAAAATCTCCGCCAAATCTATGGCGTTGTCTACTGCGGCCCGTAGACCCCTTTGGCTAAAGCCTTGGCGGGCAGATTTTGCGTCTAAAGCAGCACTCTGTGCTCTCCCCTTTGAGCCGGGAAGGGTGTCTGGCCAAAGCTTAGACGCCATTATGGAGGGATTAGCTGAAGGTAGGGGAAGGTCCCTACCTCAAGCATCCAGGGGCAGACGTGCTCCCTCTAGAGGCAGAGGTTCTTCCTCTAATTATAGACGCCCTTCCCAACAACGGCGTTTTAGATATCGCCCTAGGGGAGCTGGTCGTGGCGCTTCCAAGGAGGACACCAAGAGGAAGCCTGAGTTTTGACGTGGGGCAGCTCCCTGTGGCCCCCCTTCCTGTGGGAGGACGTCTTTCCTCCTTTTCCAGAGCATGGTTCACCCATATCCAAGACCCATGGGTGTTGAAGATCATACAACACGGGTATCACATCGACTTTCATCTTCCACCTCCAGATCGGTTCGTTTCCACCCAAACTCTTCCACCTTCTCAGCAGGCCAGTCTAGAAGCCTTGGTTGCCAAATATGTTACCAAGGGCGCCCTGGAGAAGGTACCAGCCTCAGACCTCGGTCTGGGAGTCTACTCCCCCGTCTTTCTGGTCCCCAAGTTCACCGGGGGCTGGAGGATGATAATAGATCTGAGGTACCTCAATCGGTTTATCAGGAAGAGGTCATTTCGAATGGAAACCGTGGATTCCGTGGCTGTGTTTCTTCAGCCAGGAGAGGTGATGGTTACCCTCGATTTGAAGGACGCCTATCTACATGTCCCCATTGCTCATTTCCACAGGAAGTTCCTCAGGATTGCCGTCGCTATGGCCGGCCACAGGGAGCACTATCAATTCACAGCTCTGCCATTCGGCATCACATCTGCCCCACTGGTATTCACCAAGGTGATTTCTCCGGTCGCCGCGGCCCTCAGACTTCAGGGTCTTTTCATCGCCCCTTATCTAGACGACTGGCTACTGAAAGCTCAGTCTCCTGCTGCCCTCCTCCAGCAGCTCAACCTTGCCATCAACTTCCTACAGGAGTTAGGATTATCAATTGGGAGAAGTCCGAAATCGTTCCATCCACCTGAAGAAAATTCCTCGGATTTATAGTGCATTCAGAAGCGATGCAGATCTTCCTCTCCAGTCCAAGGAAGGAAAGAATCCAAGCCAGTGCACGATTCCTATTGCGCACTCGGCAGGTAACCATCCGGACCGCCATGAGAGTCCTGGGCCTGATGTCATCCTCGGCCAGGGCGGTGCCTTGGGCTTTATGGCATTTGCGTCCCCTGCAGATGGAAGTGTTGAGAACCTGGAACAGGTCTCCACGGGGATTGCACAAGAAGATCTGCCTTTCTCCCGCTACCCGTCTTTCCCTCAGATGGTGGATACACCTGAAAGACGGAAGGTCCACGGTCCCGACAGTGTGGACCCTGTTGACAACAGATGCATCCCAGTGGGGATGGGGAGCCCATTGTCAAGACAAAACTGTACAAGGACGATGAAGATGTCCGGAGCTGGGGTCATCCAATCTCAAGGAACTCAGAGCAGTGTACCTGGCCCTAGTACACTTTGCTCCAGAATTGAAAGGCAAGTCTGTCAAAAACCGGTCAGACAATATGACGGTGGTAGTCTATATAAACAAACAAGGGGGCACCAGGTCACCAACCTTGCTGAGAGAGACGAATCTCATATTTGCCTAGGCGGAGAAGAATCTGGTCCAGTTATCCGCTGTTCACATAAAGGGCTCCCTGAACATAGTAGCGGATCAGCTGAGTCAGGGTATTACCGTATCAGGAGAATGGTCTCTCAATCCAGACGTATTTCAACAGATCGTCCAGAGATGGGGTCTCCCGGAGGTCGATCTTATGGCTACCCGACTCAACGCCAAGGTGGGGACCTTCTGCTCTCTGTACCAGGAGGACAATCCCTTGGCGGTGGATGCCCTGTCCATCCCATGGAGGTTCAGGCTGTTTTACATATTCCCTCCAATTCCAATCATACCGAAGGTATTGATAAAAATAAGACAGGACCAAGCCTCGGGAATAGCCATAATCCTGTTCTGGCCAAAAAGGGCTTGGTTTGCTCAGCTCATACAAATGAGTCAGGGCATATATTGGAGGCTTCCCCCACTCCCAGACCTGGTAACCCAAGGAGAGCTGAGATGCCAGGATCTGAGGAGACTCAACCTGACAGCCTGGAGGTTGACCAGTCCCTATTGAGAAATAGAGGACTGTCACAAGCCGTCTTGAAGACCCTATCCAGCGCCAGAGCAGATTCGACTAACAGGAACTACCGTCGAATAGGTAACATCTTTAATGCCTGGTGTCTGCAGCATCAAGTGGACTCCACCGATCCCCCTACGGAGGCGATCCTGGACTTCCTTCAAGACGGACTAGACAGAGGTCTTGCTGCGGCCACACTCAAGGTACACGTAGCGGCCCTGTCCGCCTATCTGGGGAGGCGTTTGTCTCAGGATCCTTTAGTGAGCACCTTTATTAAAGGGGCAACTAGGCTGAGACTGGTGGTAAACACCCCTGTCCACCAATGGGACCTTATTCCGGTCCTGAACGCCCTATGTGGCCAGCCATTTGAACCTCTGGAAGAGGTCTCCCTCAAGTCGCTAACCGGCAAAATGGCGCTGCTATTGGCAGTCACACCTGCCAAACGCGTTAGTGAACTACAAGCTTTGTCCGCTGAGGAGCCATATACCACCTTTTTCTCTGACCATGTACAGCTTAGGTTCCTCCCTGGGTTTCGTCCCAAGGTGCCATCTGCTGTAAACAGGAACCAACTGATTTCCCTTCCAGTATTTTTTCCGTTCCCTTCTTCTGCTGAAGAAGAAAGATGGCACAAGCTGGATGTGGTTAGATGCCTGCAGATCTACTTGCAGCGCACTCGCCCCTTTAGGTGGACTGAAAACCTGTTGGTCAGCTACACGGGGAAAAACAAGGGCGCCAAAGCCGCCAAAGCTACAATATCCCGGTGGGTTACCGAGACTATTAGAGTCGCCTATACCGCCCAAGGGCTGTCGGCTCCATCTTTCCTTCATGCCCATTCAACCAGGGCAGTGTCCACTTCACGGGCAGAAAGAAGTGCTTTGTCTGTGGACCAAATATATGCAGCTGCCTCTTGGGCATCTGAATCCACCTTCATTCGGCATTACCGCCTGAAGGACCAAGTGGCAGATTCCACTGCCTTTGCCCAGACCAGTTTAAGTTCGGTCATGGGTTTGTCCCACCCATCTTGGGGACTTGCTTGCTATATCCCCACATTGTGCCGCTGTTGAGGACGACAGGGAACGAGTGATTATGAAGATAATCTTGTTTCCCTTAGTCCTAACAGCGGCACAAGATTTCCCACCCTGGGAATCATATCTTATGTATAAAACTGTATATAAATGTAATGGAGGTACTTTTGTATTTACACGCAGAGGGGAGGTTCTTGTGCCCTCTTATAGGGCCTGCCACGCATTTGATTGGCTAATTAAATATCCGCCTGTCCTACCAGCACACAGGGGCAGAAATACCCCACATTGTGCCGCTGTTAGGACTAAGGGAAACAAGATTATCTTCATAATCACTCGTTGTTGGGCATCCTATTCTACTGCCTTTGACAGGGAAAAGCCATTTATGTACCCTAATGTGATAAAGTAATTTGTACACCCCCTGCAATTCTGCCATAAAATATATTAACAATGATAGTGATTGGGTCAATGGTAGTGAAAATGGTTAATCCTTTAAGGATGTCGTCTAATTTGGGTCTTATGGCTCGATTCATATTTACTAATCCAGCATGTGTCACTATATGCAGGAATAACTTTCTAATGCAACTTATTCATATAATACTGAGATTGCTTTCCTGTGACAAAATGTATGGTACTTTTTTCAATGCAGATTGTGAGCCCCATATAGGGCTCACAATGTACTTTTTTTTTTTTCCTATCAGTATGTCTTTGTAGAATGGGAGGAAATCCACACAAACATAGGGAGAACATAAAAACTCCTTGCAGATGTAGTTCCTGGCGGGATTCGAACCCAGGAATCCAACGCTGCAATGCTAACCACTGAGCCACTGTGTTACCCCGAAAACGTACGGTACTTTGTAGTACTGTACGTCAATGGTAAACTTTGATTGCTTTGTTTTGTGTTTATTTAGTAAAAATGTGAAATTTATAGAAAATGTCAATTTTAAACCACATCAGTAGACACATATGTTGGACTTAAAGGGGTTTTTCCATAAACTGGATTTTAATTTGTAGAAAATTAAAAGTGAAACATTTTTACAGATATAAATATATGATTTATGATTTCCTTATTGTTATTATTTCATAAATGTCGTGTCTCTGCCTGATAATCTGTAAACAATCAGTAAACCATGGCTGGGTTTCTGACATTTGTATATTTGGTCATATCCATTGGCAACAGAGCAAGGCAAAAAATTATCACCAGTGAGAAGTTTAGAGAAAATCTGTAAAACTCTGCATCATTTTTAATTATTTATACTTTAACTTTCATTGTCTAGCAATTTAAATATAGTTATTCATGGAAAGCCCCTATAACCCCCTTAAGGACCGAGCCTAAAAGTACCTTAAGTACCCGGCCTAATGTTTCAAAACTAACAAGTGTCACTTTATATGGTAATAACTTTAAAAGCTATAACTTACTCAAGTGATTTTGAGAATGATTTTTTCATGACACATTATACTTCATGTTAGTGGTAAACATTGATCAAAATTTTTGCATTTAGTTATAAATAAAATCGGAAATTTTGATCGAAATTTGGTAACATTTTCAAAATTCTCTGCTTTTTAGACAGTATCATCCATACAATCCAATCCAATACATTAATAAATATTATCTACCATATCTCTGTTTTACATTGGTATCATCTTTTAATTGTTCATAATTTATTCAGGATATTATAAAGCTTACAAGTATGACAGCAAATTAGCAGATTTACAAAAAAATTTGCCATACTTATTGTTTAGGGACCACTTCAGTTCTGAAGAGGATTATAAAGGCCTATATATTACAAACCCCCCTAAATGACCCCATTTTCAAAACTGCACCCCTCAAATAATTCAAAACAGAATTTAGGAAGTTTGTTAACCCCTTAGCTCCTTCCCGCCAAAGGAATTTTACGATTTTTAGCTGTACTGGGACTGGGAAGCTGGAAAAAAATTCAGAATGTTGTGGATTTGAAGAAAAAGTGTATTTGTGCGACTTTCTATAGGCTTTTACAACACTCACTCTGCAGCCAAAATGACATTTCACCTGTTTTGGTATGGTTGAGGGAATACCAAATTTAGGCTAAGGCCCCAATCACAGTGCTAAAGCGCTGCGGAAAGAACCACTGCGTGAACGCATTGCGGTTCTTTCTGCAGCGCTTTTAAGAGAAAGTTTACAGAGTTTTCCTCTACGGACTTTCTCTTAATATTATACCTACGGGAATGCCGCCGGCGTTTCCGTAGATATAATTGACATGCTGCAATTTGCAAAGCCACAACGGCTTTGCAAATCACAGCGTGCCTGCGCTGTGATTTCTTCCGCAAAGTGGGCATGGTATTCGCATGAATCCCATCCACTTTGCCTGCACTGTACAATGCTTCGATTTTTCCTGCATCGTCTCCGCTGCGGGCAAATCGCAGCATTTACGTCCCGTGGGGCCCCAACCTCATATGGTTTTATTTACATTTAACAAAATTCTTAACAAAAATCCAAAACTGTGCAATTTTTTTTTTCTAAAAGTCACCATATTCTGACACCTGTAACTTTTTTTTATACTTCCGTGTACTGAGATGCATAGGGCGTTTTTTTGGGGGGACCAGGTGTACTTTTTAGTTATACCATTTTGGGGAATTGCTATTGATTTGATCATATTTTATTGAAATTGTTATAAAAGGCAAAACAGTGAAAAAACAAAGGTTTGGCACTTTTTATTTTTTTTCCGCTACACCGTTTTCCGTACATGGAAAAATATATTTAGATCAGGCGTTTTCGAACACGGAGATACCTAATGTGTATGTGTTTTACTGCATTTAAATACTTTTATATACCGTATATACTCGAGTATAAGCCAAATTTTTCAGCACAGTTTTTGTGCTGAAAAAGCCCCCCTCGGCTTATACTCGAGTCAAGCAAAAAAAAAAAAAAATTTTTTTTTTTTTTTTTTATCTTCCATAAAATAGTGAAAAAAAAGCTTTAAAAAATAATAAAAAAAGTAAAGTAAATAAAAGTTCTAAATCCCTCCTCTCCCTAGAATACATATAAAAGTAGAAAATTACTGTGAAACACATACACATTAGGTATCCCTGTGTCTGAAAGTGCCCGGTCTATTGAATATAGGGTATCTGCAGTGCTCCTGTTCCATCGGGAAGGGGTTAATAGGAGCACTGCAGATCCCCTATATTCAGCCAGACTGAATTCCAAGTGGGGGAAGAAAAAAAACAGTCCTCAAGCTCAGGGAAGGGGCAGACAGACAACCAAAACGCCCCCTCCCCTTTCCCAGCACCCGGAATCTACTGCACCCAAAAACTGCGACCATTTTAATTTTTGAAATTTTCCAGTAGCTGCTGCATTTCTCCCCCTCGGCTTATACTCGAGTCAATAAGTTTTCCCAGTTTTTTGTGGTAAAATTCGGGGCCTCGGCTTATATTCGGGACAGCTTATACTCGAGTATATACGGTATGTTCTAGGGAAAGGGATTGATTTGTTGTAGGGAAAGTGATTTGAATTTTTAATATTTTTTATTTTTTAGAATATTTTATACTTTTTATTTATTTTTTATTTTTTTGCTTTTATTAGACCCTCTAGGGGTCTTGAATCCTAGGGGGCCTGATCATTTATTCAATGCTTTACACTGCTAATGCATTGCAATCCATGCAACCTAAATCTGCACTCAAAAAGCACATAGCACTCCCTCACATTTGCACCCTGTTGCGTGCCCAAATTGCAGTTTATGCCCACATGTATGACACTGTTCTAAGACCTACTTAACATGTACTTAATATGTGGATATAAACTGCTGTTTGGACACACAGCCGGGCACAGAAGGGAAGGAGTGCTATTTTGGGATTTGGAGCACAGTTTGGTTTTTTTTACATCATGCCACTTTTGCAAAGCCACTGAATTTCCAGTAAAGATGAATCCATATACATGTAACCTCATTATGGAAACTATACCTCCAAGGGCTTTATCAAGCAGTATAGCAAGTATTTTTAACCCTTGAGTGTTGCATTAATTTAATTTCAAGAAATGAATGCGCAGCTGGGATACACCATTTCATTGCTTGATATGTTGTGCCCAGCTTTTGTCAGCAGAGACACACGCTCCAAAAACTGTTAAGTAGGTATACCAGGCACAACAGCTTTTCCAGCATTCCAAGCACAACATATTGTACACTGAAATGACGTTTTCCTAGAAAAATGTACACTTTTCAACATCAACTGTACATTCATGTCTGGATAATAAAATAATGCAACAATTGGGCTTAAAAATGTTCACTGTACCCCTGGATAAGTTCCTTCAGGGGTGTAGTTTCCAAAATGGAAAAGTTGCAAAAGTGGCATGGTGTCCAAAAACAGTCTAAATATGTCTTCTAAAAACAAAATATTACTCCTTTCTCTTCTGTGTCTGGTTGAGTGCCCAAACAGCAGTTTATACACACATATGACATTAAGTTCATTATCTTGGGTACAACAATGTCATACGTGTGCCTAAACTACAGTTTGGGCACCCAGCATGGTGCAGATGTGAAGGAACACTATGTGACTTTTGATACGCAGATTTATATGTTTGGTATGTGGGCGCCAAGTCATGTTTTCAGAGCATCTAGGGTTCCAATTAAGTGAAATCCTCTAAGGAAGGACCCCATTTTGAAAACTGCTCACACTCCTTGAAGAATTTATTTATGGATGTAGTGAACATTAGTTTTCCAGAATTGAATGCACAGCAAATGGTGAAAATTATGTAAGTAATGTATGTAATATGTAAGCCGTGCGGAGTACGTTGGGAACACCAAATTACCTACTATTTTTTCAGTAGCTCTTAACACCAAAATTATTTGCTGTGTAGCGTGCAGAATAAGTAGCATGTTACCTTTATTCTGTGAGTCAGTACAATTATGGTGATACATAATATATAGGTTTTTTTTATGCGTTACTAATTATACTGAACAACATTCCATTTAGGGACAAAAATCAATTGTTTTTTCATTGCCATATTATTTTTTGGTTGACAGAGTTGGTTGAGGGCTTATTTTTTACAGGACAAGCTTTTCTTTTTAATATCACTATATATTGTGCATATGACTTTTTGATCACTTTTAAAGTATATTTTGTGAGATAAGAGGCTAAAATCATTATTTATGCCCCCCCCCCCCCAATTTTATGTTTTTTATGGTGTTCACTATGTAGATTAAATAATGTTTCCATTTTATTGTATCGGTTGTTACAGATGCGTCAATACCAAATATTTATTTTTTTAACCACATGAGGACCGCCATACGTAAATTTACGGCCTCATGTGCTGGTAACTAAAGACCGGACTATTGCCGAAATACGTCCGGCCTTTAGGTACCTTTCTGGTGGGGGGAGGGGTGCGGGGGGGACAGGGGTTAGGTGTTACGTCCGACTGGACGTGTTAACCCTTTCGATCGCGCCGTCAAACATCACGGCGCGATCGAAAGGGATCCGCCAACAATTGAAAGTGATCGGCACCCCCCGCGGCGAGATCGAGGGGTGCCGATGTCAGTAACAGGTAGTCTGGGGTCTGGCCAGTGACCCCAGACTACCGGAGCCCCCACATACCTGGTGATCCTGCCAGGCGATGGAGGAAGTGAGCGATGCAGCTCACTTCCTCTGTAGCTTACAGGACACGAGCAGGCTCATGTCCTGCTCGTGTCCTGTCTGCTACTATACAGAATCAGTTGGTGCTTTCATCAAAGCATCAACTGATTCAAGTGTCCTAAAGGGACACATGAAAAAGTAAAAAAAAAAGTTAAAAAAATAAAAATAAAGTGTATGAAAAAAGTAATAAAGTTCTAAAGTCCAAAAATCCCTTTTTTCTATACAAAATGAATTATATAAAAAAAAGCACTAAAAATTAAAAAAAAGCAATGCATATTTGGTATTGCCGCGTCCGTAACAACCTGTACAATAAAACTGAAATAATATTTAATGTACACGGTGAACGTCGGGGAAAAAAAAACGGAAAAAACTCACCGAAAGTAATGATTTTTTGCCATCTCATCCTACAAAATATGCTATAAAAAGTGATCAAAAAGTCATATTCACCCCACAACAACGCCAATAAAAAGCGCACATTTTCCCACAAAAAATAAGCCTTCAACCAACACTGTCAACTGAAAAATAAAAATGTTACGTCTCTCAGAAGATGGCGATGCAAAAACATTGATTTATGTCCCCATATGTGTTTTTGTTCTGCAGACTTAGTATCGCATAAAAAAATTGCATAAATGAGGTATCGCCGTAACCATACCGACCCGCAGAATAAAGGACACATGTTACTTATACTGTACGCTGCATGGCGAAAAATTTAAAATGTAAAACTCAATGCAGGATTGATTTTTTTTCTTAATCCAGCAAGAAAGAGTTAATAAAATGTATTCAATAAGTTGTAGGCACCCAAAAATGGTGTCATTACAAAATGCATCTCATCCCGCAAACAACAAGCCCTTATATGGCCACATCACCAGAAAAATAAAGAAAATATAGCATCTAGCAATGTGAAGGCAAAACCCCCCAAAAATCGCCAAATTATTAGAACACAACTGGCTGCGGCAGGTAGGGAATATATAAGCTGTGCGAGCGAATATCAGGGGACACCCCAAATTTACAGCTTATGAGCGAAAAAACACCAGAAGTGACCCCCAGAGTGACTCCCCCAATCATAGGAGCTACTGGGACATAGTAGGGAATTTGGTGTTCCCAATGTCCTCCGCACAGCTTACATATTCCCTCTTCGCCATCCGCTGTGCAGTGACGTCCGGGATACTAATACTCACTACACCCCCTGAGAAATTCTTTGAGGGGTGCAGTTTTCAAAATGGGGTCACTCCTTTGGGGAATCCGCTTTTCTGGTACCTTACAAGCTCTACAAACATGACATGGCGTTCAAATACCAAACTTCCAAATCTGTGCTCCAAAAGCCGCATAGCGCTCCTTCGCTTCTGCGCCCTGCTGTGCGCCCAAACTGCAGTTTATGCCACATGTATGACACATGTATGACACTGGTGTACCCGGGATAATGGACGTAATGTCATATGTGAGTATTAACTGATATTAGGGCACAGCCGGACACAGAAGGGAAGAAGGGTTATTGGGTTTTTGGAGCACAGACGGTTTGGTTTTTGGATGCCATGGCGCTTTTGCAGAGCTGAAACGCCAGTAAAGTGGAATCCCCTGATATGAGACCTTATTTTGGAAACTACACCCCTGAAGGATTTATCCAGGGGTACAGAGAGCATTTTTAACCCCCAAGTGTTGCTATAACTTATTATCCATAAATGAATACGAAGCTGATTGTGAAAGGTGAAAATGACAATTTTTCCAGGAATCCGTCATTTCTGTGCGTAACATGTTGTGCCCATCTTGTATCAGAGATGAACGCTCTAAAAGCTGTTGTGCCCGGGATACCCACTTAACAGTTTTTGGAGTGTCTCTGCTGACATAAGTTGGGCACAACATATCGGGTACTGAAATGGCGAATCTCTGGAAAAATTTCATTTTTAACTTCTCATTTTCAGCTGTGATTTCATTTCTGGAAACTAAATAAATGCAACACTCAAGGGTTAAAAATGCTCGCTACACCACTTGATAAATCCCATGAGTGGGGTAGTGTCCAAAATAGGGTGACATGTCTGCGGATTCCACTTTATTGGCAATTCAGGGGCTTTGCAAAAGTGGCATGACTTCCAAAAACCAAACTGTGCTCCAAAAACCAAAATAGCGCTCCTTCCCTTCTGTGCCCGGCTGTGCCCAAACAGCCATTTACAGTCCTATGAAAAAGTTTGGGCACCCCTATTAATCTTAATCATTTTTAGTTCTAAAAATTTTGGTGTTTGCAGCAGCCATTTCAGTTTGATATATCTAATAACTGATGGACACAGTAATATTTCAGGATTGAAATGAGGTTTATTGTACTAACAGAAAATGTGCAATATGCATTAAACCAAAATTTGACCAGTGCAAAAGTATGGGTACCCTTATCATTTTATTGATTTGAATTCCCCTAACTACTTTTTACTGACTTACTGAAGCACAAAATTGGTTTTGTAAGCTCACTGAGCTTTGAACTTCATAGCCAGATCTATCCAATCATGAGAAAAGATATTTAAGGTGGCCAATTGAAAGTTGTTCTCCTATTTGAATCTCCTCTGAAGAGTGGCATCATGGGCTACTCAAAACAACTCTCAAATGATCTGAAAACAAAGATTGTTCAACATAGTTGTTCAAGTGAAGGATACAAAAAGTTGTCTCAGAGATTTAATCTGTCAGTTTCCACTGTGAGGAACATAGTAAGGAAATGGAAGACCACAGGGACAGTTCTTGTTAAGCCCAGAAGTGGCAGGCCAAGAAAATATCAGAAAGGCAGAGAAGAAGAATGGTGAGAAGAGTCAAGGACAATCCACAGACCACCTCCAAAGAGCTGCAGCATCATCTTGCTGCAGATGGTGTCACTGTGCATCAGTCAACAATAGAGCGCACTTTGCACAATCAGAAGCTGTATGGGAGACTGATGAGAAAGAAGCCGTTTCTGCAAGCACGCCACAAACAGAGTCACCTGAGGTATGCAAATGCACATTTTGACAAGCCAGCTTCATTTTGGAAGAAGGTCCTGTGGACTGATGAAACAAAGATTGAGTTTTTTGGTCATACAAAAAGGTGTTATGCATGGCATACAAAAAAAAACAGCATTCCAAGAAAAACACTTGCTATCCACTGTAAAATTTGGTGGAGGTTCCATCATGCTTTGGGGCTTTATGGCCAAAGCCGGCACCGGGAATCTTGTTAAAGTTGAGGGTCGCATGGATTCCACTCAGTATCAGCAGATTCTTGAGAATAATGTTCAAGAATCAGTGACGAAGTTGAAGTTACGCCGGGGATGGATATTTCAGCAAGACAATGATCCAAAACACCGCTCCAAATCGACTCAGGCATTCATGCAGAGGAACAATTACAATGTTCTGGAATGGCCATCCCAGTCCCCAGACCTGAATATCATTGAACATCTGTGGGATGATTTGAAGCGGGCTGTCCATGCTCGGCGACCATCTAACTTAACTGAACTTGAATTGTTTTGTAAAGAGGAATGATCCAAAATACCTTCATCCAGGATCCAGGAACTCATTAAAAGCTACAGGAAGCGACTAGAGGCAAAAGGAGGATCTACTAAATATTAATGTCACTTTTCTGTTGAGGTGCCCATACTTTTGCACCAGTCAAATTTTGGTTTGATGCATATTGCACATTTTCTGTTAGTACAATAAACCTCATTTCAATCCTGAAATATTACTGTGTCCATCAGTTATTAGATATATCAAACTGAAATGGCTGCTGCAAACACCAAAATATTTAGAACTAAAAATGATGAAGAGTAATAGGGGTGCCCAAACTTTTTCATAGGACTGTAAACCCACATATGGCATTAAGTACGTTATCCGGGGTACACCAGTGTCATACATGTGGGCATACACTGCTATTTGGGTACCCAGCAGGACGCAGATGTGAAGGAGCGATATGTGCTTTTGGAGTGCAGATTTAGATTCTTTGTTTTTGGACACCACGTCACATTTGCAGAGGCCCTAAAATTGTCCCTACAAAATGGGGTCACTTCTTGGTGAATTCCAGTTTACGGTCACCTGTGTAGTTTCTAAAATGGGGTCACAATGGGGGGTTTCCATTGTATCGATACTTTAGGGGCTCAGCTAATGCGACATGACACCTGAGAACTATTCCAGCCACATCTGCTTTCTAAAAGCCAAATAGCGCTCTTTCCATTCTGAGCCCCACCATGTACCCATACAGCAGATTATGGCCACATATGGGGTATTGCCGTGTTAAGAAGAAATTGTGTAACAAACTGTAGGGGGCTTTTAATTCTTCAGCTACTTGCAAAATTAAAAATATGGTGCTAAATGGACGATTAATTGGAAAAAAAAGTAATTTTTCATTTTTACGTCCCATTGTTAATAAAATCTGTGAATCAGCTGTGAGGCCAAAATGCTCACCAAACCCCTAGATAAATTCTATGAGGGGTGTAGTTTCCAAAATGGGGTCACTTTTAGGGGCTCTGCAAATGTGACATGGCACCTGAAAAATATTCCAGCAAAATCTGCCCTTCAAAAGCCGAACAGCGCTCTTTCCATTCTGAGCCCCGCCATGTTCCCATACAGTAGATTATGGCCACATATGGGGCATTTCTGTGTTCAGGAGAAATTGTATAACAAACTTTAGGGAGCTTTTTCTCCTTTATCCTCTTGTGAAAATGAAAAATTTGGGGCTAAATTGACAGTTTGTTGGAAAAAAAGTAAATTTTCATTTTCATGTCCCAATGTTAATAAAATCTGTGAAACAGCTGTAGGGTCAAAATGCTCACTCTACCCTTTGATATGTTCTGTGGGGGGTGTAGTTTCCAAAATGGGGTCACTTTTAGGGGGTTTCCACTGTATTGGTTCTCTAGGGGCTCTGCTAATGCGACATGGCACCTAAAATTATTCCAGCAAAATCTGCCATCCAAAAGCAAAATAGCGCTCCTTCCATTCTGAGCCCCGCCATGTTCCCATACAGCAGAATATGGCCACATATGGGGTATTGCCGTGTTCAGGATAAATTGTTTAACAAACTTTGGGGGGCTTTTACTCCTTTAACCCCTTGTGAAAATGAAAACTTTGGGGATAAAGTGACATTTTAGTAATTTTTCTTTTACACATTCCAATGTTAGTAAAATCTGTGAAACAACTGTAGGGTCTAAATACTCACTATACCCCTTGATGAATTCTGTGAGGGGTGTAGATTCTAAAATGGGGTCACTTTTGGGGGGTTTCCATTGTTTTGGTACGCTAAGGGCTCTGCAAATGAGGCATGGTGCCTGAAAATTATTCCAGCAAAATATGCTGTTCAAACACCCAGTGTCACTCCTTCCCTTTCGTGCACTGCCATGTGCCCAAAGATCAGTTTACACCCACATGTGGGGTATTTCTGTGCACGGGAGAAATTGCATAACAAAATGTGAGATGCATTTTCTCCTTTAACCCTTTGTGAATGTGTTAATTTTAGGTCTAAATGAATTTATTAGTGAAAAAAAATGAAATGTCTAAATTTGACCTCCATATTATTTTTATTCTTATGAAATGCTTAAAGGGTTAACAAACATCCCAAATGCTGTTTTGAATAATTTGAGGGGTGTAGTTTTGAAAATGGGGTGATTTATGGGGGTTTCTATTATATAGGCCTTTATAATTCCTTTCAGAACGGAAGTGTTCCCTAAAAAATTAGTTTGAGGAATTTTCTTGTAAATCTGGAAAATCGCTGTTACACTTGTAAGCCTTGTAACATCCAAAATGAATTAAAAGACAATCAAAAGATGATGCCGATATAAAGCAGAGATATGGGAGATAATATTTATTCATGTATTTGGGTGGTATGACTATCTGCCTGAAAAGCAGAGAATTTCACATTTTGAAAATTGCAATTTTTTCCAAATTTCCATCAAATTTGCTAGTTTTTTTTTATAAATAAATACAAAAATATTGATTAGTGTTTATCACTAACATGAAGTATAACAATCTCAAAATCACTTGTGTAAGTTAAAGCGTCTCAAAGTTATTGCCATTTAAAGTGACACATGTCAGTTTTGAAAAAAGAGGCCCGGTCCTTAATGTACTTCTGGGCCTGGTCCTTAACCAGTTAAATAAATTTTTAGTTATATATTTAATTTTATATAGGAAAGGGGACATTTTTTAGGCTTTATTTACATTTATGATTTTTTTTTTAATACAATTTATTTATTTTTTAATTCTTTTGGACGTCCCATTAGGGGACCTGAACCAGAAACGCTTTGCTCACTTTGTCATCGTGGCAGGATCAACCCAGTATGTGGGCTGCTAACAGGTCAAACCGGTCAAACCTAGGGCTGCCGAAATTAGGTACCACACCCCCTGGGTTCATATTTGAATGTGGTATCTAAGGGGATAAAACCCCCAATCGGACCTCAGCTCGTGAACGGGGGGGGGGGGGGGTCAATATTGATAAACTTACAATGAATTGATATAATTCATATATGAGTTGTGGCCTCTTCACTGAATACCAGGCTCAGCATTATACATTGTTTAGGGGCTGTGCTTGGTTTGGCAGCTCAGCCTCATTCAGTTGAATAAGGTGCAGAAAAGCCATGTGACAAATGAACTTGAGATTACTGGCCTGTTATGTTGAAGCAGGTGATTTGTAGGGATCCTGTGTGTACTACATATAGGTAATTAATATTAAAATTTAGTAAAACTCCTTTAATGAGGACCTTTCACCACCTCCACCAATTCAAGTTCTTAGTATCTGTTAATAGGCTCTGCTCCACTGATTCCAGTGCAGTTGCAAATTTCTCTCTAGCCCCCACTGTTTCCAAGCAACAAAAACAGGTAGTTTTGGTGCCTCGTGCTATTTCAGCTCTGTAATGTTACGGTCAATTCAGTTTGCAGGTGGATTTTGATGCAAAATCTGCCGCAAAATCTGCCACAAAATCTGTCTAAAAAGATGCCTCCCATTCATTTCAATGGGAGTCACTCGCAGTTTTTTCTCCTAGCAATTTTTTTCAGCTAGCGGGAAAAAAAGCAACATGATCCATCTTCAGGTGGATTCCGCGGCTGAGTCAGCCGCGGTGTCTGAAGCTCTAGACTCCATCATGATTAGGCCCATTCATCCAAGTCTAATCAGGAGCAGGAGGTCGCAACGAAATGCTGATGCATTGCATCGGCATCCTATCACTGTTAGCTGTGCGAAAAAGCTGGCGGCAGAAATTGAAGAGGAATATCCTCCTCATTTTCTTCTGTGTCAACTTACCCTTAGGCTAAGGCCCCACCGGCCGTATCCGCAGCACTAAAGCGCTGCGGGAAGAACCGCTGCGTGAACGCATTGCGGTTCTTTCTGCAGCGCTTTTAAGATAAAGTTCACAGAGTTAACATTATATGTACGGGAAAGCCGCCGGTGTTTCCGTAGATATAATTCCGTAGATATAATTTTGTGCAGAGTGTGGATGGGATTCGCATGAATCCCATCCACTTTGCCTGCACTCTACAATGCCGCAATTTTTCCCGCAGCATTTTCGCTGCAGGCAAATCGCGGCATTTCCGGTCCGTGGGGACCCAGCCTTAGAAGGACTTTGTCATACAGGGGGCCGTGATTCACGTACCAAAACTAATAGCATTGATTGCTCTGGAAGGGTGGTGGCCAGAGAAAAAAATCCTAATCAGTGGAGCAGTGTTTATTAAATGATGTAACTGGACTTGTAAAAGGGTCCTTTTTACTTGTGTTTACCACACATGTTAAATAGATGTATATATTAACAGTTTTGACTTTCAGCATCTTTGTGACACCAAAGATGTTTATTTTATTTTTTTGCTAATTTTATTTATATATGAAAATCGATTTTTTTAGTGTATTATTTTATTCTGAGAATAGTTTTTAAACTGTTAAAAATAACAGTTTTTCTTTTGTCTGTCCCACAAAAGAAAACTTGAACATGCAATGTCTTAGCTACCTGTAGAATATACTGCAGTATATTGCAGTAGATTCCTATTAGGTCTTATCTCTGGCTAGACTTCAGGCAAAGCTAGAAGCCCAGCAAAGGGGCTTTATCAACCCCACCAGCCCAAATATAATATTGCTTCCCCCTCCATTCCCCAATACATGTTAAAACAATTTTTACTTTATTTGAACATAAGAACCAATGATAAATGCTAATAAAACCAGTAATATTTAAGTGGTCAGATAACAAAGCAATATCAGAGCTCTGTCTGCTTCCTGCTCTATTCTCTGCGCATCAGCTGAAGACTGCATTGTTTGGTATTGAACTTACACTGCTCTGACATTTTTAGCCTGGAAAAAACCCAAAAACCCTTTAACACTTTGCCACCCTCCACTACCAGAAACAACATTTAACCTCTTCCCACCTCTCTCCACTGGCAGCAGCATTTAACCCTTTCAGATCCTCTCCCAAATCATCCTTCCACACTAGCAGTAGCAGATACTTTGTTCTCAACTCTCTCAGGCTATCAAGCGTACAGAATACGGATGAAATGGGATGTAGCTGTGAGTAGAGATCTGAAGGAATTTATATTCTGTGAAGACTTCAGATTCCAGCTGATCTTCTCATGTGACTATGATGTCATCACAAGTCCTTCAACCATTTTTGCAAACTGATCTGATAACACAGTACTGTGCAGCGTCTCAATATACAGAGTAAGGGAAGTAATGCTGTACAGTGCCCATGTGTACAAAAAAAAGAGTATCAGTGTAAGAAAATTGGTACTGTACTATGCAGTGCCTATACCACGCAAGGGATGTAGTACTTTACAACATCTTTGCAAGACAAAAGAAGCGGTATTGTGCAAATCCCATCAAAAGCGAGACAAGTGATACTGTACAGTGCTCATACATAACAAGATAAATGGTACTGTGCAGTGTCTAACTTGAAATTATTAGAAAATATTTATTCAATTTTTTACCAGAGGAGATACAACGGCGGTTTGGCACTTTTGATTTTTTTTCAAGCTACGGCGTAAGCTTTGACTGAGGCGTCCAAAGGGTTAATGGCCACAGTCAGCATATAACACATATTAAACCACATTAGGGCTCGTTTACATGTGCGCCCGGTCTCCGTTCTGCAGGTTTCCGTTTCCTGCACAAAACAGAGGCAGGAGACGGAAACCTGCAGGACTCTCTCAATCCCATTCATTTGAATGGGTTTTAAAGATGCCCACCGTGAGCGCCGGTGATCGTTTTATGCTCTCCGCCGCAAAACCGTTTTTTAAAAATCGGACACAGAGTCGGACATGCAGCACTCTGTGTCCGTTCTTAAAAAAACGGTTTCGCGGTGGAGAGCATAAAACGCTCACCGCCGCTCACGGCCGGACCTGGTCTGACAGCTTTCCGTCTTCTGCATGCGTCAGCACCGCGTCTCTGCATATTGAAATACCTGACATCTGCTGTACTACTATGGCAGATGTCGGGAAGGGGGTTTAAACATCAATGAGGAAGGGAGCCATTATATGTGTGGGCACTGTGGGTGCCATTTTATTATATGTAGGGGGAACTGTATTATTTGACATATGGAGGAAGTATGTGGTACTCTCAAGTGGGTACTTTGGTTGAAAACATAGTGATGGAAACCCCTTCTTGCGAACCGATATAGCAGTACATCATGAAAATATAACACACCACTGACATCTTGCTACAACACCTTCAATAATGATGACAGCATTTAAATGGTCTCTGTGTGTTTGCCCCCCTCATTAGCACCCTGTGCAATTGTAGGGTTACAATATATTGTCTTGTTGACGGGGGGAGGGGGGCTACTGATGGCTCCCACATAACCATTCTAGGTAGACCTATAAGACCTTCCAGAGTGAGGGTCTTATAGTTTTACTTTCACTTATATAATATATTTCAATACAGAAGTATTGCAGTGTATCATATGTCATGCCCACTGTTATTCAAGTCCCAGTATGGGAAAGTGTAAATATTAAATAAAATAAAAAAATACTGTAAATGAAATAAGAAATGCAAAATAAATTCCCTTTTCCCACATTTATTTTTTTGATAAGAGAAAAAAACTAATAAAAAGTCATATTTGATGCATTTGTAATAATAATAAAAAAAATAATACATCATTTATCCCACATGGTGAATGTCCTAAAAATAAAAAACAAAATGCTGGTATTTGGTTACATTGTCTAAAAAAAGAAATATTATAAAAAAAAAGATCAAAAAGTCATATATAAGCCAAAGTCGGTGCAGACGATAGCTGATCACACAAAAGCACATAGCTCCAATGCTTAAAAATAAAAAAGTTATGACTCTCAGAATTATTTTAGACAAATAAGTAATTTTATTGTGCAAAAGTAATATAACATTAAAAATCCTATATAAAATTGAAAAAGTTAATAAAATTTGATCAACAAGTTAAGTATTTTCCAAAATGGTGCAACAGAAAAGTACAAATTGCAATTAGAAAGCTTTCATATGGCATTATGTCAACATTAAAATGAATGACCGTGTCCTTAAGTATCAAACTAGAGATGACAAAAACAATTCTGCCGAATACACTTTTGCAGTGAAAAACATTTTTTAACGGTGATTCAAACACAATAACAGAAGTTGATGGATAGAGAAGTTATAATGCACAAAAATGGACAGTAGATCAAAGACGGATGTTTCGATCGCAAGACCTTCCTCAAGCTAGATCTACATATATGACACAGAGAGCTTCCATGCATACGTTCAGGATACTCATTTATGGAACCTTTGAAGCACTTGCAACAGCATTTTTTAAAAAATCTATGCCCCACCCTCACCTTCCAACCTCTATATTGGACGGCCATATTGCCCAAAACATATTGGCTCTGAGTCCTGTCACATGTGAGGTCTTTGATACAGTACAAACTAGTTCAGAGTTCCCATTGTGTGTTGACTGATAGTTTGTATTACTGCATTTGTATTGTAGGAAACAGGGTTTTATTAAAATGACATATAACTGAAGAATATAGGCTTATGGTAGTTATAGTTTTATAGATGAAAAAACTGTTGCATCTGATTTTCATGGTTCCTGGCTCCAACCAGAACTAGGGAAAATATTAAAATGTTTGCTATGGAGTCTTGCCAAGTGTTATATCAGCCCTAGAGGGAACACTTGGTGATCACATCTGTGTGTATAATAAAATAATTGAACACCAGAAATAATGATCGTTTTTCAAACCTTAGTATAATAGATTTATGAAGAGATCCCATAATTGTACAGAAATAGATAATAAACAGAGTTGGGGTAAGATGTTAACAGTTGTCTGCATGCCCAAATAGGGCTTATTGAAATAATAGAGGGTGGGGTGTGTAGACAACTGAGCCATTAATAAGCATAATTACATGGATACTCACTTTTAAAGGTTTTTTTTTTCCTTTTAGCCATTAGTCACATTTACCATCCATGTAGCTCTCAAACTTTCCATTCAACAAATCTTATGTAGATTTACTCAACACATGTGCATGATGTTTCAACTCCATCTTGAGCCTTGTTTGAGAAAGGCTCAAGATGGAGCCCAAAGGTTGAATGTATGTGGTGTGTAAATCTACATAGGATATACAGTCCTATGAAAAAGTTTGGGCACCCCTATTAATCTTAATCATTTTTAGTTCTAAATATTTTGGTGTTTGCAAAAGCCATTTCAGTTTGATATATCTAATAACTGATGGACACAGTAATATTTCAGGATTGAAATGAGGTTTATTGTACTAACAGAAAATGCGCAATATGCATTAAACCAAAATTTGACCGGTGCAAAAGTATGGGCACCCTTATCATTTTATTGATTTGAATACTCCTAACTACTTTTTACTGACTTACTGAAGCACAAAATTGGTTTTGTAACCTCAGTGAGCTTTGAACTTCATAGCCAGGTGTATCCAATCATGAGAAAAGGTATTTAAGGTGGCCAATTGCAAGTTGTTCTACTATTTGAATCTCCTCTGAAGAGTGGCATCATGGGCTACTCAAAACAACTCTCAAATGATCTGAAAACAAAGATTGTTCAACATAGTTGTTCAGCGGAAGGATACAAAAAGCTGTCTCAGAGATTTAACCTGTCAGTTTCCACTGTGAGGAACATAGTAAGGAAATGGAAGACCACAGGGACAGTTCTTGTTAAGCCCAGAAGTGGCAGGCCAAGAAAAATATCAGAAAGGCAGAGAAGAAGAATGGTGAGAACAGTCAAGGACAATCCACAGACCACCTCCAAAGAGCTGCAGCATCATCTTGCTGCAGATGGTGTCACTGTGCATCGGTCAACTATACAGCGCACTTTGCACAAATAGAAGCTGTATGGGAGAGTGATGAGAAAGAAGCCGTTTCTGCACGTACGCCACAAATAGAGTTGCCTGAGGTATGAAAAAGCACATTTGGACAAGGCAGCTTCATTTTGGAAACAAAAATTGAGTTGTTTGGTTATAAAAAAAGGCGTTATGCATGGCGTCCAAAAAGAAACAGCATTCCAAGAAAAACACATGCTACCCACTGTAAAATTTGGTGGAGGTTCCATCATGCTTTGGGGCTGTGTGGCCAATGCCGGCATCGGGAATCTTGTTAAAGTTGAGAGTCGCATGGATTCCACTCAGTATCAGCAGATTCTTGAGAATAATGTTCAAGAATCAGTGACGAAGTTGAAGTTACGCCGGGGATGGATATTTCAGCAAGACAATGATCCAAAACACCGCTCCAAATCCTCAGGCATTCATGCAGAGGAACAATTACAATGTTCTGGAATGGCCATCCCAGTCCCCAGACCTGAATATCATTGAACATCTGTGGGATGATTTGAAGCGGGCTGTCCATGCTCGGCGACCATCTAACTTAACTGAACTTGAATTGTTTGTCCAAAATACCTTTATCCAGGAACCAGGAACTGATTAAAAGCTACAGGAAGCGACTAGAGGCTGTTATCTTTGCAAAAGGAGGATCTACTAAATATTAATGTCACTTTTCTGTTGAGGTGCCCATACTTTTGCACCGGTCAAATTTTGGTTTAATGCATATTGCGCATTTTCTGTTAGTACAATAAACCTCATTTCAATCCTGAAATATTACTGTGTTCATCAGTTATTAGATATATCAAACTGAAATGGCTGTTGCAAATACCAAAATATTTAGAACTAAAAATGATTAAGATTAATAGGGGTGCCCAAACTTTTTCATAGGACTGTATATTCTGTACATTCTTGCTTGACTGTGGATGTCTACAGGGTTGAGGTTTGTGGACTGTGAGGGCCAATCCAGCACCTCTACTTCATTGTCATTGAACCATTTCTTCCTAATCTCGACATATGGTTCGGATCATTGTCCTGCTGGAACACTAAATCATATCCATAGCACTCAAGTGTACAAAGTAACTCATCTTGTAGGAAACTCATATGTAGCTCAGCATTGAGACCACCA
The DNA here is from genome assembly GCF_031893055.1 of Leptodactylus fuscus. NCBI lineage: Eukaryota > Metazoa > Chordata > Amphibia > Anura > Leptodactylidae > Leptodactylus > Leptodactylus fuscus. The sequence goes on from NC_134265.1 coordinate 148,669,014, forward strand.
TCAATCCTGTCCAAGTATCCAAAGCCAACTTCACATCATGTAGGGTTGAGCCGATCTTGAGATTTCAAGATCGATTTTAAAATCCAATTTCCGATCATTTTCCAGCTGATCTCGATCCCGATCGTGAAATTTGCTCGATCGCCGATCGGAATCCGATCTTTTCCGATCCCGATCCTCAACCCTAGTCAATGCTTTTCTATGGGAAAAGTCACTTTTGGGGTTGAGCCGATCTTGAGATAACCTCCGATCTCGATCCCGCTGGAAAAGATCGGGTCGGAATTCCGATCGCAATCGTGAAATTTACTCGATCGCTGATCGGAATCCGATCTTTTCCGATCCCGATTGCTCAACACTAAGATTCATCAGGCTTCCTGTACCAAACTTAACAGCTCCTTCAATTTCTCGACCTGTCAGCCCCATTTCCTTTGTTTCTTTCAGACTTATTTGAACCCATCAGGGCCCAGTCTATTGAATTTTGTCTCATCACTGCAAGTCATCCATTTCCAATCTTCTTCTATCCACTTTTTGTATTTTTTTGCAAACTCGAGCCGATGCTTCTGATGACAATATGAAGTTGAGGCTTCTTTATTTTTTTATGGGCCACCATTCCAGACTTGTGTAGCGCGGTACCTGCATGGATAACTGTGATCTCACTATTACAAAGCATACGAGCCACCTCCACTGATGTGTTTTTTTGTGTCAGGACTGATATAGTAGAACCACACGATGAACGGAGACCAATTCAATTACTGCAACACAAGGGGTCCCTCAAGCAAAAACAAAATTAAAATATAACTTTTATTAGACATATACAAAAATTTGTAGTCCGGCAACTCTTCCGATAGTAGATAAAATTAAACTTTTAATAGATATCATAAAAATGACCAAATCATGATAATTGCAAATGAAAAAAACAAAAAAGAAGAAAAGAAAAACCCCTTTGAAAAAGGAACAATGGAGTCCCGTTGGTGTTTTTTTAGGGGTTTTTCTTTTCTTCTTTTTTGTTTTTTCATTTGCAATTATCATGATTTGGTCATTTTTATATCTATTAAAAGTTAAATTTTATCTACTATCGGAAGAGTTGCCGGACTACAATTTTTTCTATATGTCACATATTTCCAGCACTCTTGGAGTTAAGTGCAAGTCGTGCACCCCGAAGGGATCTTTTCATCATTAGAGGTGAGCAGGAACAAACCTTAATTTTTTTAATATATCTTTTATTATTTGAATTAAAACAATGCATCGACCTCAACACCTCATTTGATAGGAGCGCGTTATTTTAAAAATATTCACTCAGGACCGCCTTTAGATACATATATGGCTCAACTGTAGGATCCTAGTTGATGCTGGCACTTAAAGGGAACTGACAAAATTTTTTTCTTTGTATACAGCAGTCGCCAGCCAACCCAACAATCACTATAGTTCTCAAATAGCCTTGCCTGCTGCTAAGCCATGCATAGAGTACAGAGTATAGCACTGAGCAGGTGGCAATTCCAGGGGGGGGGGAGATAACCCACATAAGCTGGAGAGTTATAGGTTGGTCAACCCAAATACAGTTAATTCTACAGCGTCACTATTAACCCCCTAGTCCATGACAATAATAGTTCAGGTTTACTGATCCAAAACACTCTATACCCCCAGGAACACAGGGATACAGCTCAGATATACACCTCAACGCATTTCACTCAAAATAAATAAGCTCTTCAGGAGGATTCTCTAAATAATCTAACAGCTATCCTGGCGAGATAGCGCGGTTAACCCTAGAATGCATACCTGGGGCCTCGCAGGCCCGCTCTGTTACTTGTTTTCTATTTACTGCAAGATTACTTTAGTTAGATTTTTGAAACTCTAGGTATTCCTCAGGTATATAGTTGTTAGTCATTTCCAGTTGTTCATATATTTTTATGCTACAGGCATTTCGGAATAACAACTCTTTTTTGTGAATACCCCATATTTACATACCTGGGGCCTTTTAGGCCCGTACTAGGTTTACATGTGATCCTAAGTCTTTTTGTCTTATGACTCTGCTGTTGCTGTGCAGAGTGTGGATTCTGCCTGACTACATGGTCATGTGAAGGTTTTGCAAACCTGCTAAATATGGTATTAAAATTTTCTGGATGTGTGATGCTGCAAGCTATTATGGAATGAATGGTCTGTTTTACTGTGGCAAAGATGTTGATGCTCCAGTCCAGAAGGACCTATGTTCTGACGTAGTAAAAACACTTGCTATACCAATTTTCCATTCTGGAAAAAATATAACAATGGACAACTACTTCACCAGTCTAGAACTGGCCAATTTTTTGCTTCAGAAAAAAATTACACTTGTTGGTACAATGAAGCAAAACCGCAAAGAAATTCCTCCAATCATGAAGCACAATCAACATCGACAACTTTATGATAGTGTATTTGGCTTCTGCAATCAAGCAACAATGGTGTCTTATAAAGCAAAGAAAGAAAAATCGGTCATATTACTGAGTACAATGCACCATGATGGAAGTATAGACACCAATAACAGGAAACTGAAACCCGAAATAATCTTGCATTATAATAAAACCAAAGGAGGAGTTGACAAGATGGACGAAATAATTGGAGAGTATACGTGCAAAAGGCAGACAAAACGTTGGCCTATAGTTCTTTTTTATAATATGCTAGATGTGTCAGCCCTCAATACCTATATTGTTTATAGTGAGACTCATCCAGAATTCCATGCCAACAGAAAGGACAAGAGACGTCTATACTTGACGGAACTTTGCTATGAACTTTTAATGCCTACCATGATGGAGAGAAGCAGCACAAAATGCTTGCCAAGACAAACAACAGAAGCTATGATCAGATGTGGTATACGTTTTCAGGAACATCCAGAACCAAGAGATAAAAAAAGAAAGCGATGTTACATTTGTCCAGCAAAGAAGGACAGGAAATCGGAGCATGTTTGTACTACTTGTGGACAAAATGTCTGCAAGGATCATTCTTCTGAACAGATAACGTGTGAAAGTTGTTGCGGTCATTAGTAAATTCGAAAAGGAAACTTTGAAAAGAGATATTCCTGCAGCATGTTTACTGCAACTTTTATATAAAAAAAAACTTTGACAAAAAAACGTGATTATAAAGAGTTATACCGAATGCGTATATTGGGCGTTTTAAGACCGTTCAGTTACTTTTTTGTTGTTTTTTGCACATAATGTTTTGAATTATTCACATCTTAGGATGCATTCCCACTAGCGCTGGTGTCTGCCTGGAGGTGATTGTAATGGATCTGATCTCTTGGTAACTCCAGTTAAGGCTGCCGGAATGCCCGGATTCTACCAGCCTTAGCTGGGTTCACAAGGAGGTCAGATCCATTACAGATCCCCTCCTGGCAGACACCAGCACTAGTGGGAATGCATCCTTACTTTGCAATTTTCATATAAACTTTGAAAAGTATTTTTATTTGAGTTATTCCATGTTATTTGCACACGGGTCTAAAAGGCCCCAGGTATGTAAAAGTGTAGATTTTTATGGTCATGCATTCTAGGGTTAAAACCACAATTCCCGGAGCCCAGGTGAGGGGCTCTGGTACTGATAGAAGGGTCAGATGGAATTAATATGTCTGATCATTATTAGTGTTGTAACAGGACTGTCACTTCTACCACAAACTAGCAGAGTCACGCTACTAACATTTTCATGGTCAACTTTACAACCTGGAATTATTGGTTAGCAGTGACATGGTATAGTAAACCACTGCAAAATATCTAAAAAGAACAAAGAAAAGATACCTGGTTAAGTAAACAACTCTGCACTATTTCCTACAGCATGTCATGCACTGTAGAAAAAACTCTCTGTAAGGTATAGGGAACAAACTGACCTGCCCATCTCACCACACAAATATTTTGCTTGGAAAACCCTGTTAAAGGCTGAGGCTCCACAGCTGAGCTGTTTTTTTGTTGCAGATTTTGCTATATTTTTTCGAAGCGAAAGTGAAGAGTGGCTTGAAAAGAAATGGGAAATATATAGGAATCTATTATACATTTCCCTTCTATTAAAACCACTCCTGGCTTTGACACAAA